>NW_002987876.1:0-46526 GCF_000006295.1 Pediculus humanus corporis | reverse complement strand
AGATGGGTTTTGAAGTTTTTTTTTTTTTTTTTTTTAGAAGGCGTTGGCCTTCATCGGAAGCGATATTTTTTTTTTAAAAAAAAAAAACTTTTTTTTAGTACACAAACAAGTACTTTTTGTAAATATGTATTTATATTCACGCACAACAACAACATGTGTGTGGGTATATGTAACAAAACGCCATTGTATTTTAATAAAACCGTTTGTCGAGAGTAAGAGGTCTCGTGGTTAAAATTAACGGACAAAATATTAACGTTCGATTATAATAATATGTATGATAACGTGAGTAATAATTTAAAAAAAAAAAAGTAATCGATTTTTTTTATTTTTGGAATTGAAAACAAACAAACAAACGTAATTATTAGTTTTTTTAAAAGAAAAAGAAAAAAGAGTAAATTTTTTTAATAAGTTTGCCGCCATTTAATTAAACAACAGGTTGTAATGGGGTTGTTGTTGTTAATTTTTTTTTAATAGAAATTGTTTTTTATTTTTGTAACGCGCCTTAAAATTGACAAAAATTTACTTCTCCAAAACACAAAACCACATTTTCATTTGCCTCCTCCCCACCCCCACCACCACAACCACCATCCCTACTATTTCCGAAATGAGATTTCGTGCAAATGACAACAACAACAACAACAACAACAACGACGACGACGACAATAATAATAATTTTTTTTACCCAAAAATTTTTTTTTATTTTTTTATTTTTTTTTGTTTAAAACCCCGTTTAAAAAAAAAAAAAACCACAATAATAATTATAGTTTAAAAGAATCGAAGAAGGATAAAGAGGAAGGCGATGGGGAGGATGTGGGGTAGGGGGGGGTAGGGAAAGGAATTCAATTTTTTTTTTTTTTTTTTTTTTTTAATTAATTAAATTTTTACTTTATTACGACTTTTTTTTTTTTTTTGTTTTGAAGAAGAAGAAGGAGGAGGGGGTGGGGGAGGAGGAGGGGAAAAAAATAAATAAATAATTGTTTTTTTTTTTTTTTTTAAGTTTTAATTAGACGGATGAAAGACGCAAAATTTAAAAAAAATAATTAATAATTTTTCTACCCCCCAACGATATAATTAATTGAAAAGACCAAAAAAAAAAAAAAAAAAATTTAACAACCGCAAAATTTTTAAACGATATCATTTAGAGTCGCAGACTAACCGAACGAAAAAAAAAAAAAAATCGTTTTTAATCACGGCGAAAAAAATCGGGTAAATTCGTAAATGCCCTCTTACCCTCCCCTCCCTCCTCCCCCCAAAAAAAAAAAGAATAAAATGCGAAATGATCAAACGAACGAACGAACAAACAAAAAAACTTTTAATTAACCCCAACAAGCAAACCTTTCGCTCTCATCTCTTCTCTCTTTCGTTATATTATTGTCAAACGTCAAATGCAATTTTGCGATATCAACAAAAAAAAAAAAAAGCAAAGTCGTTCAGGGGTTAAAGGTCAGTCACAACAAAAGGATCCTCTCCCCCCCCCCCAAAAAAAAAAAATATCGATCCGAATCGTATAAAATTCTCACACGTCATTATCGATTTCCACGGAATTCATTATTATATCGTTCAAAAAGGGAAAATTCTAAAATATCAAAAGCAGAAGAATATCCACCACGCACACACGCACAGACACACGTACGCACACACACACACACACGCACTAGAGAGAATTTTAAACGTTGTCATTTAATTTGAATTTATGACTTAGTTACACAAAGGTCTCTCACGACGATTGATAATATTATCATTATCATTATTATTATTATTTCACGATTCGAATACCTTGATCGAACAATCGGAAACATAATAAATTTCCTCGTGCCAACATCAAAAAAAAAAAAAAAAAAAATTTTTGTTTTTGTTTTTCTTTTTTTTTTTTTGTTAAATCGAATTCGATTTGAAAAACTTTTGTTAAAATCAAATGAATTTTCCGGATTTCCGTATTTCCGTATCCCTTCGAGCAAATGTCTCTCTCTCTCTCACTCTACATTTCAATGTCTGTTTATTATCATTCCCCTCCCCCACTCCCTCTCCCTGCCTCTCTCTCTTTCTTTTTATTAAATTAATTTATATATATTTTATCTTATTTTATTATTTTACTTTTCTTTTTTTTTTTTTCTACATCGATTCCTTCTACATCGAACAATTATTGTTTAAATAAAAAAAATAAATTTATTATTATTATTCGTATATTTTTTATTTAAACAAATAATATCAATATCAATAAATAAATAATATCAAAGATGAAAAAAAAAAAGACGAAGAGAACAAAATAAATAGAAAAAGAAGATGGCAACTTTCATAGTTTTTTACTTTTTGTCTTGTATCTATCATCTATGTGTATGTCCAAATATTGCCATGATTCCATCCTTAATTTATTCAAGAAAACGTTTATGGACGTTATAAACACCAAAAAACGGTAACGACGGGTACCACTTTGTAACAACGGGTACCAAAATAGAAAATAGAAGCGAACCTTCTAGACTATTCTCTTTCCTTTCCATCCTTTGCTCATCGTTAGAGCTTTTATTGCGGTGAAAAGAAAAGGTTCTTCTGATTCTGTCGTGTTCCAGTCACGTTCGTCCATCATTTTTTGGTATCAATCAGTCATTCATTCATTCATTCATTCATTCATTCATCTAATTTAATGATTGTGACGTCACTCGACAATATTTACGAACTAAGTGATCGACTTTTAGTTTTAACTCATACCCATGAGAACATCTTCCTTGCTACAACCTCAAGAGTAGATGATTCTTCTTCTTCTTCTTTGCTAAGAGTGTGGTCTGATACGATAGAGTAACCATCACCGAAAGCAGAAGACAAGAGAGAAGAGAAGAAAAACATCAATATCGAATCGTAGATATAGATTTATTGATTTTGTAAATTCGAAAGAAAAATAAATCGAACATTTTTTTTTTTTTTTTTTCGAAACAAGTCTGTTTAGTGTTGTTCTTTCTATCTATCTATCTATCTCTTTTTTTTTCTAGAAAATTCGTACGAAAACAAATTGTAAGTAAAATACAAATGACGTCATTTTACAAATTAAATTTCCTTTGCGATTCACATATAAAAAAAAAAAAATTTAAAGACTGTTTCAAGACTTTTCCTTTTCTTTTTACCATATTCTTCGATTGTAATAATTTCAACATGTCTGCCGCTTTTCCCCCACTCCCTCTCCCCATCCCCATTCCACCCCCATTATTATTTCGACCTGGCATGAATTTTATTTCCGAGTCGCTTTTTTATTTATTTTTTATTAGTCTTCCATTTGGAGTTTAAAAAAAAAAAAAAAAAAAAAAGTAACAAACACAGTCAGTCAGTCAGTTGAATAAATATCAACGTTTAAAAAATAAATAAATTTTAATTTCTTAATCATTAAAACACGCGAATTTAATAATAATAATAATAATAATAAAATTTTTCCCGAATAAAGCCACCTTTTTCTTCCTAACAACCGGAGAGAGAGAGAGAGAGAGAGAGAGAAAATTTATTTTTATGTTTGTTTAACGCGTCCACGGTTTTTGCTTTTCGTGACGTTATATATAAATACATATAATTTTTTTTTTTTTTTTTTTTTACACGGTCGAAATAAAATTAAAATAATTGCAACAACAAAAAAATTTTTTTTAAATCCCGTCCTGAATAAATAAACAAACAAACAAACGAACAAACAAACAAAATAACGAATCAATGATGAGTAAAAAAAATTATTTTTTTTTTGTTTTTTTTTACCAGCTAAAGGTACTTTGATAACACATTTCAAATATTAAATATAATTATTCATTGTTAACTTGATTGTGTGTTTGTTGTTGTTGTTGTTGTTGTTAAGAAAACAAAAAAACTGCACACACACACACACATTCACAAGGATGTGTTTAATTACAACTCATTTTCATTCATGTTTACCTAATATTTTTAAAACAAGTATTGAAAATGAAATTTAAAAAAAATTTAAATATGAATCCCTTATGTTATTTAAATAAATAATGATAACAGATGATAATGATACTCATGAAGTGTTAAAAACAAAAAAAAAAAAAATTTGTAAAAATGGTGGCAGAGAGAGAGAGAGAGAGAGAGAGAGAGGAAAGCTAAAAAAATTTTTTTCTTAAACACATTATTAATTGTAAGCGAATAAAAGGTTAAAATTAAAATTACAAAAAAAAAAAAATTGTGTGTGTGTGTGTGTGTATATATATTCAATGATATTGCATTTGTGCCAAAAAGCAAAAAAAAACTGTTTTATTGTTTATTTCGAAAGAAAATTTTTTTGAAAATCTGTTGTAAAAAAAGAATTTTTTAAAAATGTATATCGAATGATAATTTGTAAAAACAAAATTTTGGATTGTGGTTAAACAACAACAAACCTCACAACACATTCGGTTAACAGAGAAAAAAAATTATTTTAATATCTCAAACTTATTCGAATTAAATAGTATTAATTATAATTCATAAATAAATCACAAATCGACTCATTGAATTATTATAAAAAAAATAACAAAACAATTCAAATTTTTTCTTTCTGTTATTTTATTGTATTTAATTACAATTCAATCTGTGTACTCTGTTTTTATTATTATTATCACCATTATTAAAATGTTAATAGAATGTTTTATGATAAAAATTTGTGAATTCGATAAAGTTCATAACTTATTCAAAAATAAAAACTTACTCACCAGCTCATTAAAAACAATTAAAAATAATTTTTAGACTCCCCAGGAAACTATAAATATTATCACTGGTAATTTTCTAAAATTAGTACAAAACTCGTTTCGTTATTTTTTCATATACATATATATAAAATAATAATGATGATGATAATAATAAAAAACCACAACCCACAACCTACTATTAGTGTTAATTATTTACGTACCCTTAACGGGTATATTTAGATTTGATTTTTTTTTTTTTAAATATCTACCCCTAGTCTTAAATCTACAAGTAATTTGATCTTACCACCTTGTTTCCTAACAGGCATTATAATAATATCCCGATAAACGCTGTTGATATTTTTGATGAAGGGTTGGAAATAAGCGGGTGTAGTCACAGTCCCCAGTTTGATGTCCGCAAAGTTTTTTTTTTTTTTTTTTTCTCTCTTTTATATTATATATATTAAGACATTAAAAACCGTAAATAACTTAAGGCGGTTAAAACGATAAGAAATTAAACATACACACACGCACAAAAAAAAAAAAAAACTTATTCACAAAATTTAGAAGGCAATTTTAATATAAAACCAACCCCCGAAATACCGCGAAAATAAAACAAAAATTCATATTTTCATCTCTTTCCTAAAATGGCTTCTCGAGACTTATATCTACTTGTGAGGATTTTGAAAAGCAAACGACTTCTCTGCTCTCATTGGTTGAAAATCTTACAATGACATCATACCGAACGACTCTCATTGGTTGAAAAATAAATATTGAACGGAGGTTGTTAGCAGACGATGTCGTTTTAACCAGTTTAGGTTTTGTTTAGATTATTATTATTGTTTTTTTATTAAAGAAAAAATGATTATACACACCGTTGTGGGTGAAAAAAATCTTCCTCCAAATGCTGTTAAAATGACCGAAGAAGAAGTTTTAAAACATCAAACGAATCTCGTTAATAAATGGAGATATAGTTCTGATGTGTAAGATCGTTATATGAACATAATAACCCCGGTTATTAATTATTATGTAATTAAATATTTGTCTCTTATTCTCATTTTTTTTAAATTTCAGTTTTTTTTTAAAAAATGGACATTACATAGCTGCGGGATTTACCGCACTCGGCTCTTTCATTATCACAAAACATATATTAAAAAAAATTAAATTATACGTTGGTGGAACTTTTCCTTTTTATATACCCGGCATGACCTCAGTATATTACGTCAATAATTATTACGAAAAGGTAAAAAAATATATTAATTAATTAAAATACATAAAATTTCTTAATTAATTTAATTTTTTTTCGTTTAAGAGAGTTTTAAATAATGTATTGGTTATGAAAATGGATTGTCCACTATGTTTGCAACTAAGAAATTCTCTATATCAAATTATTACTGGTGTCATGTATCCTTCGGTAACAGGCACTATATTAATATCATTGTCTGCAATAATAAATAAATCAATGGATATTCCATCGTTGAAAAACGATCACAAAAGATTTTTTCAATTTTACAAAAACATATTTAAAAGTGGCGCATTAAAATTTCATGGAATAATTACAGGTCATGTTTTGTTGGCACTTTTTTTGCCATACATGCAAAGTTTAGAATTGCAAAATATAATGGACATTGTGAGAATGGCAGAAAGTTCAAATAATCAATAATAAATTATAGTTTTTTATACATATATATATAAAATATCATTAACCTCAATGACGATTACTCTGTCGAACATGTTTACAGTGAATCGTTCGGAGAAAAAAACCGTTTTATCATTCGTACCTTATCGAATGAGGTTCGATAAAACCTAAAAATGTATTAGTGTTGTTATAAATCCTGTTGGTAGTTGTAATTAGTATATATAAATATCTATAGCTAAAAAGAAAAGAAAAAAAAACAAATTTTATAAATTGATTTAATACTTTATTTTGGTGATTTAAAAAAAAAAAAAAAAAAAAACCTTTTTTTTTGTCGAATTTTTTTTTTTTTTTATCATGATTAAATTGATACAGTAAAAAATTATTATTATTATTATAATTATTTATATTTTATTTCCCTTAAATTAAATATCATTTTACCTAAAATTAATAATAATAACAGAATAGTAATAATAGCAGACGTAGTAATAATAATAATAATAATAGTAATATTAGTAATAGTAATAATAAAACAAAAAAAAAAAAAATTTTCAAACAAACATAATAATAATAATAATCGAAATGATACAAATATATATATATATATGAATGACAATAATAATAATAATAATAATAATAATAATAATAATAATAATAATAATAATAATAATAATAATTAAACTTAAATTCGAATTGGATATTTTTTATTTAATTTAAGCAAAACTTTTTTTTCTTTTTTCACAAAATCTATAATTAAAAATTATAATTAATCTAAACAATTATTAGTCATAAAAAAAATAATAATGATGATAATAATAATAATATTAATATATATATATATGTATTTATAATAATTTGTATGTTGAGATCAACAACAACAAAAAAAAATGAAAAAAAAAAAAATGAAAATTTTTACGCGGATCGGATTTCCAGACGAAAAAAAATTTATTATTATTATTATTATTAATTATTATTAATTATTTATTAATTATTTATTTACGAAACTATTAATTAATAACAATTTACACGTTGTATGCCCGCAAAAAAATTTAAGTACATAAAAAACTTTTTTTCTTTTTTTCCGTACTTTCCATATGATTTTGTTTATAAAAAAAAATTAATTAATTAATTAATTAAGTAACTTTAATAAATTTATTTAATAATTTTATGTATGTATGTATGTGTGTGTGTGATTAATAAAAAATAAATTTCAAACTTATTTATATATATATATATATACGCAAATTTTAAAAAATATCTCTCTCTCTCTCTCTCTCATTTAAATTCAATCTATCTATCTTTCTTTTTGATTTTTCACATAAGCGAAACATTAAAAATTATTTTAAATCGTTAAATTATTACCTTCTTCTTATTAAAAATAAAAATAATAATAATAATAATAACGTTATTCACTATAATAATAATAATTCACGTGCGCAAGAGAGAGATAGAAAACAAAAGGCCGAACGAATTTTTTTTTAACGAAAATTTATTCGATTTCCATTTAACGGAAAATCCGACAACAAAAAAAACGAACCTGAACGCTTTCAGGTTTTCGCATGATCGTATAAATTCCAAAAAAAAAAAAAAAAGTCTCTTTGGCGAATACATATTTTTTTAAATTAAAATAATAATAATAATAATAATAATAATAATAATAATTAATTATTTATTTTTAATAATCGATGGCAGTGTGTTTGTGTGTCAGAGATATAAACAACCATAATCGAAATTTCCCAACAGCAAAAAAAAAAAAAAAAAACTTTTCCATGAGCAAATTTTTCTTTTTTTTTTGGAATCATCGTGGCAGGATTTAATTATAATTATAATTATCATTATTATTATTATTAATAATATCATTAATTAAAATAATTATTATTATTTTGTCTTTTTCCCCTTTTAATTAATTATTTTCTTATTATTATCTACTATTTGTGTCTAACACATTATTATTATTATTATTTTTTTTTTTTTTAAACCTTAAAACCTTAAAACGGAGGGCGACCATTTTTTATTATTATTAATATTACTATTATTATTATCATTATTATTAATTAATTGATAATCGATTAACGACAAACCGTAAAAAATAAAAAATAAAATAAAATAAAAATAATAATAATAATTAAATTAACAGTGTGCAGCAAACCGACCGACGGCGAACGCGAGGAGATTGTTTTCAGAAACCGTTACAGAAAACCCCCCCCCCAATCTCCCCAAAAAAAAAAAAGTAATAATGATGATAATAATAGTAATTGATAAGCGATAATAAAATTATGTAAGTAATATTAATTATAAAATTAAAAACGGGAAAATTTTTTTGTATAAAACGTTATGAGAAAAATTTCAACTCGACTCGTCTGAATTATTTGTACGAAATGTTATGATTATTATTATTATTATTATCATTATTATTATTATTATTATTGTATTACTCGTTTGTCTTTCGTTTGTTGTTGTTGTTGTGGTTGTCGTACGCACAGCAAACTATTCAAACGACAAACAACATCCTCATGTGTATTTGTTTTGTTTTGTTTTTTCTCAAAGTTTAAACAATAATCATCGGTTGATTTTCGCGCGCGTTTTTAATAATAATAATAATAATAATAATGATAATAAATTGCGTTTTTTTCCTCCCTAATCGATCAGCCATTAAAATTTGAAAAAATATTAAAACGAAAAAAAAAAAAAAAAAAAAAAATAGGTCATTGGGTTATATATATATATATCGGATCGCTCTCTCTTTCTCTCTATTAACTATAAAAATTAAAAATTTAATTTTAATAATACTAAATAATAATAATAATAATAATAATGATAATAATAATAATGATAATAATATTTTTTTTGTGTTACGCGTTCGAAACGAACAAAATGATTTATTCAATTAATTAAATTTCTAATAAATTTTTGACAGAAAATTTTCATTCTCATTCGGACGTAACGAGAAGAGAAGAAAAGTAAAAAAAAAAAATTTTTCCGGGGGGAAGAGATTTGGGGGGCGGTTTTTTTCGTAGTAAGGCCGAGGACAAAAAATAAAACTTGTAAATTTATTTACGCTTTCTGAAATGATTATCCGACGAATAATTAGAATGGCCTGTACCTGAGTATTGTCGTCCAACGCGCGACGAAGGACCCGGTTGCGAATCCCACCACACTGGAATGGAAGATGGATAGCGAAGCATCGGCGTCGGCGTCGGAGTAGGAGGTTGAGGAGGTTGTGGACGTCCTATAACGAACATGTTAGGAACGACAGGCACCTGATACAAACGAGGCATCATTGGCGGTTGGGGCGTCGGGGGCCCGCAGGGTATCCACGAGGGTCCCGCTGAGCCCCAAAATATTTGCTAGCAAGATTTGTTTTTCCATTGATTTACGTAATCCTGATAACTCACTGTTATCTTTTCCGATTGATACCGCGTCAATTTTATATTACGCCTTATTTCCGGCGTAACGGATCCTTTGAAACCTCCCTTACGAAGAAGGGAGTCGATCGTTTGAATTTGGTCCCAACCTAAAACATTAAAAACGAAATCATCAACAATTTTATCATTCAAAGAGTATTATTACATTTGAAAAGTAGTAACCGTTACCCTGTTCCGTCGCAACTTCCGGTAGATAAGTAGCTGTTTTTTTATTGCCCTTTTCATTGTGAAACTCGATTCGTATGCCGTGAAGTCCTACTTCCCAATCGAGATAATCGGCGCCATCTTCGAAATGACGTAGAATCGATACGGACACATATAATTTTGGAAATTCATCCCTCGTTATTGGACTGAATCTCGAATCCTTTAAAGCACTTTTGTCAACATTTTTCAATTAATTATTATAATTCATATCCAATCATTATCATCATCATCATTATTACAAAAAAACAGTACAAACAGCAACAGCAAAAAATCATTTTTAAAAAATCTTTCGACAGTAATGCCAACTGCTAATCTCTCGTTTAATATCGTCAAGAAATTTTAATGATTTTCACTGATGCTTATTTTCGTTTCAAAAAAAATTTTATTCGTTATTATTCAATTTTATTTTATTGTATTCGACTTAGAAAATATTTAATTAATAATAATAATAATAATTTCTAAGACAAATTTTATATGTTTAATTAAATGATAAAATAAAATTGAATAATAATGATAATTTCAAGCTCTAATTTTGTATTAATAATTTAATGTCGAGAAGAAATAAATTAGAACTTAAAATTGACAAATATACTTATTTATCCGTTGTTGAGAAATAGCTGAAAATAAGATATATCAACCACAAGGCAGCGTGGAACACTTTTAATACTATCATACCTCCACCAAGATTAGTTTTATGTGTGTGTGTGTGTGTGTGTGTGTGTCAGCATATGGTAGAACACCTTGAATTAATTCTCTCACCTTGTAACAGCATATTCACGTAATCCAGAATGGAGGTTCATAGCGTTAAAAGTGCCTATGCAGCCTCGTAATCGTCTATCTTTTCCAATTTTCCATGTCACGAACAGCGGACTGAAAATAAATAAATAAATAAATATAAATTAAAAACTGGCCTTGAAAAATCTTTGACCCACATATAAGTTTTAAAAAAAAAAAAAAATTGATTATCATCCCTTTTTAAATTCGTTTTTTTTTTTTTTCTAATTATAATATAATTTTTATTTTAATTTGTTTTTAAATAATGTTTAATATACGATTAATAATAATTTCCCTCCTCCCCCCCCTTTCTAGTTCCTACTAAAAAATTGATCAAATAATTTAAAAAGAAATTTTTTTTTTTTGTAACAAAGAATTTACTTACTAAGGATCGTTGCTAAAATTTGGTGTCTTTGGTGGTTCTAAACTGTTAAGATGAGAATATAAAACATCGAAACAGAAATAACACATTTCGGGATGAGCAACCATTTTATTTTTTAATCCGTTTTGTATCACCGAATTTCCATTGCACGTTAAACTACTAGAATTATTATTTAATTTTTGCTTCTTTGTTCCACAACAACCAGCAGCCATCTTTTCACAGTGTCACTTTCTTCATTCAAAAAACCTGAATCAGTGTTGTCGTGTCACTAGTCATCGCGGCTCCTTCTCAATCCTTTTTTTTTTTAATTAAATTAAATTAAATTTTATTGATTTATCTCAATTAATATTATTCTTTTATTATTTTAAACAAAACATTAAAATATATAAAACCATTTTGTTTTACTTTGAAAAAAAATTTATGTAATGAATTACAAAAAAATAACGTTTGGCAACACTGTAAAGCAACGTTGTTAAACTTTTACTAATACTCCTTTTGATTTTTGTATTGTCATTTTATTTTTTTTTTTTTTGAAAAGAACATAAAAAATACATTTTTCAAAATGCCTGATTATTTGGGAAATGATATGAGAAAAACTAAAGAAGGAGATGAAAAAGAAGAGAAGGAAATTAAAGGTAATTTTTTATCTAATGAGTTACACACCATCATTGTGCTTTTTAAAAAAAAAAAAAATTTATTTTTGGTTATTTTAGCTTTGGATGAAGCAGACATAGCTTTATTAAAAAGTTATGGACAGGGACATTATTCTAAAGCTATTAAACAAGTTGAAGAAGATATTCAGAGTATTATAAAAAGAGTTAATGAATTAACTGGAATTAAAGAATCTGATACTGGTCTTGCACCTCCTGCTCTATGGGATTTAGCTGCAGACAAACAAGCGTTACAAAATGAACAACCACTTCAAGTTGCAAGATGTACAAAAATCATAAATGCAGATACTGATAATCCTAAATATATAATTAATGTTAAACAATTTGCTAAATTTGTCGTCGACTTGGCTGATTCTGTCGCTCCGACAGATATCGAAGAAGGAATGAGAGTCGGGTATGTCTGATTTTTTTTTTTTTACCACCAAAACCTTTTTCTTCATTTTAAATTAAATCATGGCAGAACAATATTATTATTCTTTTTATAACAGAGTCGATAGGAATAAATATCAAATTCATATTCCCCTACCTCCGAAAATAGATCCGACAGTAACAATGATGCAAGTCGAAGAAAAACCGGATGTGACATATAGTGATATAGGAGGATGTAAAGAACAAATAGAAAAACTAAGAGAAGTTGTCGAAACTCCTTTACTACATCCTGAAAAATTTGTCAATTTGGGAATTGAACCCCCGAAAGGAGTTTTACTATTCGGACCTCCAGGTACGGGGAAAACATTATGCGCAAGAGCTGTTGCCAACAGAACGGATGCTTGTTTCATAAGAGTCATAGGTTCTGAATTGGTACAAAAATATGTTGGAGAAGGTGCTAGAATGGTTAGAGAATTATTTGAAATGGCGAGAAGTAAAAAAGCATGCGTTATATTTTTCGATGAAATCGATGCCATCGGTGGTGCCAGATTCGACGATGGTTCAGGCGGTGTCAACGAAGTACAAAGAACAATGTTAGAATTAATTAATCAATTGGATGGTTTCGATCCTAGAGGAAACATTAAAGTAAGATGATTTCGAGTACCCATTCTTGACAAATCTCTTTCGAAATTCTTCTTAAATTTCTTTAGTTTACATTCGAACACTCTCTCTCTCTTAACAGGTATTAATGGCGACCAATAGACCGGACACGTTGGATCCGGCACTCATGCGTCCAGGTAGATTAGATCGTAAAGTCGAATTCGGTTTACCCGATTTGGAGGGAAGGACTCACATATTTAAAATTCACGCGAGATCCATGAGCGTCGAAAGAGATATACGTTTTGAATTGTTGGCTCGCCTTTGTCCCAACAGCACGGGTGAGTCACGTGACGACCTACCTCACCGACATCTTTCGGTTAAAAAAATAACTAATAATAAAATTTTTCTCCATTTTTTTCTCCAGGTGCGGAAATACGTTCGGTTTGCACGGAAGCCGGAATGTTTGCGATAAGAGCGAGAAGAAAAGTCGCGACGGAAAAAGATTTCTTAGAAGCCGTTAATAAAGTCATTAAATCCTATGCTAAATTTTCATCCACTCCGAGATACATGACTTACAATTAATTAATTAATTAATTTTTTTTTTTTTTTTGCATTTCAATATTGTTTCAATTGAATAATAATAATAATAATAATAATAATAATAATAAGTAAAAATGATTTTTTTTTTTTTTTTTAAATTTAACCTTTGACCTTTTAATTATTTTTTATAAATTTCTCCGTCGGTTGTTATTGTGATAGGTTTAACCGAAGAAAATTTAAATTATATAATTTATTATTATTATTATTTTAATGTATGGTTTACATATATGAAATTATAAACGGCTGTAAGGAAAAAAAAAATGTTTTTTTGTGTATAATTGATGGACAAACAAACAAACAAACGAACAAACGGTTGTTTGCATTGATGATATTTTGTTTGCAACAAACAACCTTTGGCACGTAGAAACTTTTCTTGTTGTGTTAAAGGAGGCGGACACGTTTAAACCTGGAGGTTTCCTTTCCCCTCCCCTTCCTTCCCTCCCCTCCCCTCGTCATCATTTCACTCCGTTTTCGACGTTTACGTAATCGGGTAAACGATTGTCGTCATCGTCGACGTCATCGTTGACGTCATTGACATCGACGTTTTTTCTATTCCTCTCGAGTTCTTCATCATCGTTATCCTCTCGCGACAACAACAATTTCCTTTCGCATTCCGATTTTCCCAAAATTGTTTCCCCGTCGTTGACGTCATCGACGTCGGCGTCAGCTTTCAAACTCGGTAAATTTATATATTCGTAACAATTATTATCATCAGTCTTCTTGTTATTTTCCTCGACGGATTTCAATGAATTTTTACTCGGACCCTTTGCCAAACGAGAATGCAAAGTCGATTGATTTGGCGCTATTGCCACGTCTTTCCCCAACAAATTATAATAATTGACTTTGTTTGTTGCGTTCAACGAATCCGTCGATATGCAAGATTCGTTATCCCAATTCTGTTTGAAACTGTAATCGCTCAACGTGAGCGACGGTGGCGGAATGTCGTAATTCAATATCCCGTTTGTAGCAGAACATTTTTGTTTGTTGTTCCCGCTGTTGTTCCCACCGTTGCTGCTGTTGTTGTTGTTGTTGATGAAACATATGGGATTCGGCGGGGGAACGTCGTAATCTTCTAAAATTTCTTTGGCTTTGTACGTATGACAAAATCCGTTCGATGGCGACGAACGAATTTTACGTTCGGATTCCGTGTCCGAATGCGTTCCGCTGTCGCCCAAACTCGTTCCGCTGCAGTGACTTCCCGTACTCAAACGTCCGGACGACGACGACGAACCTGAAACGATAATAATAAATTTTGAAACCGAACGGTTTTGTTTTTGATTCGGTAAAAGTTGTTGTTGTTGCTGCCACGAAACAAGAACTCGATGATATCTTCAGATGGTAATTAAAAAATTCAAAAATGGACGACCGACTGGAATTTCATTTCCTAATAATAATAATAATTCTTTCACCGGCGTAAAAAATTTATTAAATCCACGATGATGATAATAATGATACTACGTTAAAATTCAAATCGTGCGGAACAATAACTTTTTCTCTCACTTTAAGTGTAATTAGATAAAAGTAAAAACTTTTTTTTTTTAACGTGTCATTAGCGATTTAGACGCGGAAACGTTTTTTTTTTTTACTCACTATTCGAACTTTGAAGACTTAATCCGCTCGATGGCCTGTGGTGGAGGGAAGAATTTTCGCCATCTTTCTCTTGCGACTCGTCCGAATATTTCGAATCTTTGGTTTTCCCGCGGAAAAATTTCCGAATTCTTTCCAGCGGTGATGGACGTCCGACTTGTTTCATGTCTTCTTTTAACTTTTGCTGAACGCGTTCGTATTCTTCTCTCATTTTATTGAGTTGTTCCTTTTAAAAAAAACGAAGAATGTGAGATGGCGGCGTCAATAAGAAACGTAACGAAATTACCGATTATAATTTCCAGGAGGTACCTGTTTTTCTTTGAACGACTGTTGAACGTCGTTTCTATTTCTCCAGTCTTCCACGAGTTTTTCAACTTCCGATATCGTGAATACGTTATTTTTAAAATCGTTTATTATTTCAATCAATTCGTCTTGTATGCCTTTACCGCCATTTTCTTTTAAACTCCTGAACTGATGATGATGATGGAGGTGGTTGAGATGATGATGATGACTATCACCACCGTCTCCTGTTTTTTTAAGGCTGTCGTCGCTGTTTTTCCTATACAAAAGTCTTTCTTTCGACGAACACAAATTTCTTCCTGTTCGGAAAAGTGAAAAGAAAATTTTTATTTTTGTAAATTCGGAAAACCGAACGACTAATTTCCGCTTCGTTTTCCTCCCCTTCCCCCTCCCCTACCCACCCCTAACGTAAATGTTTACCTATATCCGGCGAATCGGATATCGACGAACTCAATGAACTGGATTTCGGAGATTGCATTTGCATGTAACCGAACGGGGGATGAGAATAAATTTGTGCCAGAGGTCTCGGAGACGGGGGTACCTGATAGGTTTCGCTCAGAGGCCTGGGATTCAAATAATCATCGCTGCTATCTGAATAAAAAGATAAATCGGGTAAAAAAAAAAATTTTTTTATTTTCCCCCATCGTCACCGTCGGTTTCGTTTTACGTACCTGATTTACTGCTATTATTATTATTGTTTTTTTCGCTTCCCATTCCTTTAATGAATGTGTAAACGCTCGTGAATTCAGTCATTTGCTACAACGGGGGGGGGGGTAAAAAAAAAAAAAATTACGTCACCGAAAAAGAAAGGGATGAGAGTTAAAGAGAGATAGATGAAAGGTACTACTGAAATACGTTACCATGTAACCGCAAAGAGCGTTTGCCAATTTTGTGTGACCCGCATTTTCGGCCATTTCGGAGGGAGTGAGTTCGCACACGTTACGTATATCGCATGCTAATTCACCTCCGGGACATTCCAATAATACCCAACATAGTTTTTCTAGTCCAAAACGGGCGGCGAAATGAAGTAGAGTAGGATATTCATCTTTGACTGCGGGGGGAAAAATAAAATAAAATAAAAACGAATCGAACACGTATCGGAATACACTCATTTCCTTAAAGGTGAATAAACAAACAAACAAACAAACAAACAAACAGTAACAAACGGATTATTACTCACTTATGACACCTCTGTGAAGTTGTCCGAATCCCGACGTTTGTAATATATTAAAATTAGGCGGAACGTTTCTTTGAAAGGACGACATGAGAATATCGTCTAATTTTTCTTTGTCGCATGGAACAATGTTCAAAGCCTGGAAAAGGAATACGAATCAATTCACGAACGAACGGGGGTTAGCGAACGGGTTCGGGTTGTTCCCCAACGGTCTCCTTCACGTTACCTGACACATGAATTCGATGGGGCTGTCGCATGATTTCAATATTTGAGCCATGGCATAGAGTTGACTTTCGCATTTTAACAATTTCGTACCCAAATCCACGCCGTTCCTTTCGACCCGTATCGTCACCAACAGTGACACCGTCAAAAATTCTTCCGGCATTCTAAATATGAGAGTGTAGGGATTTCTTTTTTTCACTGATGGTATTTCGAAAACTTCGTTGTTTCTTATCATTGTCACCGTCATCACATCTTCTTTCGTGATTGGTTCGTTAAGTAAAATCAATACCTTGTTTTGACTCTGTGGAAAATAAAAAAACTTTTTTTTTTTTTCTTTCGTTTCATTGAAAACAAGTGAATGAAACCATCGGGCGTTTGTTTTTTTTATTTATTTATAAATACAAAAGAAAAAACGCCCCCCCCTCCCCGTTCGGGTTGATTTAATTCGGCGGCGTCGTCTCTGTTGTCGTCAGTCTCCGGATTTCTTTTGTATGTGAGTGAGTGAGGAAGTGCGCGTTTGTATCGTTTGTTTCTATGAAGGAAAACAAATTAAACAAACACACCTTCTTTTTTTTTTTACAAAAAAAATATTTTACGTAATTAATTATCAGTATTAAAAAAAAAAAACTCTTGGAATCCCAACTAAAAATATATTTAAAAAAAAAAAACAAACAAACAAACAAACAAACAAACAAACGTAAAATCGTCAACAAACATTACTTAACGTTTGTTTATAAGTACGATGACGAAAACGATTTCGATCGTCGGAAAGTAAAGCGTGTTAACAAAGGTCAAAACAAAATGGTGACCCGTTCGTTCATCATCTTTCTCTCTCTCTCTCTCTCTTTTTCAATCCCTCTCTCTCAGTCTCTCTCAATTTCGAAAACAGAAATGATAAATCGAAATTGATAAAAACATTTTTTAAAAAAATCACTTTTTCGGGGGGGGGGGTTGGAAAAATAAAAACTTTTCCGCGCGCGTGTAAATAAACCGTTCGATCGATCGATCGATTAATCGATTTATCGATTAATAATAATAATAATTTTTACCTTGTTAACTTTCTTTGGCATGAGCATAAAACTACCCTTTTCCGTCGGCTGATTGTTTTGCGTTATCTTTTTAGATATTATATCCATGGCGGCACCTAAAAAATCACCGACGAATTTCTCATCTCGATCCTTGACGGATTCCATCCTTTTCCAGTGAGTGTAATTAACCAAAGCTGAAAATTTGTTCATCATCGAACATCATCGTCGAACAAAGTCAAATAAATAAATTTATTCACAAAATTATTATTATTATTATGTACGTACCTGTTTTGTGATCGTCCGTTATCGTAGATTCGGATATACCTAAAAGCATAGCCAAAGCTCCATCCGGACGTATCTGACGGCAAACGATCGAACAATGTTCTGGAAACGAACCGACGTATTCTAGAAAAACTGGACAGATTATAAATATAACTAATTTGGCATTTTGTAATTTCTCTTCGAGTGCGGATATCAACGAACTTCCAGAGTTTCCAAAGTCTTCTATCTCTATTCTTAATATTCTAAAACGAAAAAAAAATAATAATAATAATAATAATGCTTCCTTCCTTCTTTTAAAACTTTACGCGACGACTCCATGTCATTAATAATCGAAAATTGGAGAAAGTATTATTATTATTATTATTATTATTATTGACTTATTTCGTCGCGCGAAACATTATCTATTATTATCATCATCATCATTTTTTTTAAATACGATTGACGCGCCCTTTTGACGAATTTTATTACACGTGCTTCCCAAATTACTACCTGCTTCCTTCCGGTTCGCGCCCCTCCGCCCCGCCGCCGCCACCGTTGCCGAATTTCGTTACCGCGAAAAAATTACATAAAAATCCAATATTACAAACAACAACAACGTCAACAACGACAACATTGTAATCCATTGTAAATGGCGGACGAATAAAAAAGAAAAAAGAAACCGGAAGTGAAGTAAAAACAAAACAAAAAAAAATTTAAATTTTATTCTTTACTGGAAACGATAGAAAGTTTTTTTTTGTTTTTGTTTTCAGTTTGTAATGACTGTAATAAACGCGGCATGGAAGCGATGATAATTGATAAACGTCGGATTTTCAAAAAAAAAATTTTTGAGGTGAAAGAAAATGAATCCGTCGAACAAACAGGTATGAGATAAACAACAGGTACAAAACGATTGCAACTCTTCGGAAAACAATTATGAAAAAAATTTTTTTTTTTTTTTACTACGAGAGAAAAGGTGCGTGAGTGCGCGAGTGCGTTTGTCCGTGCGTATGCTCCAAATTTAATTTGACCGAAAAAGAAAACAACAACAACAACAACAACAACAATGATAAACAATTCGTTTTTTTTTTTTTTTTTTTTTTTGAATAAAATTAAAACAATGGAAACGTTTGTTGTTGTTGTTATCGATTGAACTGGTTTAGATTCCGTTCGAACGGTCAAGTGCAAGCGACATTTTAAATATTTGACGCGTACGTACCTACCCGCGGCGTAAAACTTGTTTTTTTTTTTCGGTTAAAAATCGATTTTTATCGATCTATCGATAGATCAATCGATCTTACAAAAAACCGTTGAAAAGTTTTGAAAAATATTATATCGATAATAAATTAATTAATCTGTCGGTGGTGGGGAAAAAAAATTGGCGGGAAATTTAAAATTACAGACTCTTATCGATTTTTATCGGTTTGTGTGCGTATTTCGGATCACGCGGCGTTTCTCGTAATATAATTTGAACTACTTTCATGAGTGAAATCGCATCATTTTTACGCACATCTTACACCACGCGGCGTTTTTACCTCAGAAAAAGAGGGTAATTAATCATTATTATTTCTATCATCGACCGTTAAATACGTAAATAGCTACCGGGGGCCGACATTTTGTTGTAACGTCACGCGTTCTATACAAAAAAAAAGTCGTTAAAAAAAATTAGTTTTTTTTTTTTTTTTTGTCAAATCTAATTATGAAATATAAAAAAAAAAAAAAATCTCGTCCGTTTTAGGAAATTTCCACGTCTCAATTTCACTCTTTTTATTGTTTCTTGTTTGTTGTTGTTGTTGTTGTCGTCGTCGTCTTTCTTTTCGCTTTTTGTTATAAACAAATTCAAAAAAAAAATTAAAAAAACGTTAAAAAAAAAACTTTCGGCATAAAATGAATATTTTGGAAAACGTTTTTTTTTTTTTTTTTTTTTTCTGTTTTAAAAATTCTTCTGCCACTTTCTGTTCCGTTTCACTCGAATCTTAATTACTTTCGGGCAAACGAGAGAAAAACAAACGAGGGAAAGGAAAAAAGAAGAAAAAAATTTCGAATGTGTTGTTGTTGTTGTTGCTGAATCTTTTCGTGTTTTTTCGTATTTTGGAAACGGATTGAAATTTCCACCGCCCCCGCCCCTCCCACTCCCCACCGAATTTCGAATCCCTGGTTTTAACGTTTCCATTAAAATTTTTCCTCTTAGGGAAAATCCTTTTTCTAAAATTTAATACCTTTTGTAAATATTCTCTCTCTCTCTCTTTCTCCCGACTCCTACCTTTTATCTTTTTTTCCTCTCCCCGGCTTTCAAATTTTCATTATTTTCTTCTTTTTCTTTTATATTATTTTTCACATTTCCGCTTTTCGCAACGTTTTCAAACCGAATTCCCTCCTCCTTCTCCTCCTCTTCTCCCGTCCCCCTTTTTCCGCGTTCCCTCACACTTCCCCCTCCCCCTTTAGGTTACCTTTTTTTGTATATTTTTTTAATTGAGTAGTACTAGCTTACCTAAACGGTGGTTTATTTCGATTTTTCCTTATTTGATCGAAACACGTTTTAAGGTACGTCACCCACAAATCAGCAGCTTGACTCCTGTTGCTCGATATTATGACGATGTCTTCCATTCCGATTTTCCCACCTGAAAACAAAAACAGAATTTTTTTATTATTTCTTCATCAACGACTATCAAAAACCCCTTCCGGTACTCATCGTACCGCCGACGTTTTTTGGTACCCGACGGAGACAACACCTCGTACGATTTTGGGGATCCCCTTTTTGAATCCCCGATCAGTTAATACTTATTTAAATCCAAGTATCTCCCTGTCGCCGTCGGACCTAAATAAATTAATAAATAAAAAAAAAAAAAATTATATCGTACCCCCATCAGGAGTAATCGTTTCCAAAATCCTCATTTTCCCACGGGGTCATGCACAAAAAAAAAACACTCGTAACCTTTTCGACCTTTTCCCGTAAAATTTTCTCAAAAAAACAAAACAATTAATATAAACACTTAATCCGACCAAGCGCGAGTCCAACCGTGCCAGAATCGCAACTGATGGGCTCCCGTCAATGGAGGGCCGACATATACCAAATAAAACGTGACTCACGAGAAATCGCGCGTACCCCCCATCATCCTCCTCCTACTCCTCGTATTCGAACGTGGGGCTCCGCCAATAACTTGATGATGATTCGTTTATCCATCGTTTAATATTTTTTCAACGAGTCTTTGACTTTCCCTTTCTACGGGGACCGGCAATACAACACGGTTTGTTGCCATTGTTTGTTTGTTTGTTTGTTTGTTTGTTCGCTTTCCGTTTATTTTTAATCAGGTATTATATATTTGTATTTGTCACACAAAATGGTTAAGGCATCACTCTCGAATAAATAAATAAATAATAACAATTAATAAAAAAAAGTTTTGGCAAGTCTACCATTTTAAACACGCGTTCGATGACATTACGTTAATAATTAATGAATCTTACCAAAACCATCTCGTGTCGTCAACGACAAACAACCGAAGCGACAGAAACTTTTTATATATATATGGCGGAGGATCCGCAGGTACCGATACACCTGACGAGCATAATTACTCAACAAACGAGTTTTTTTATGCCACTCATTGTAATTATTATTATTATTCTAAAACTGTGTGAAAAATGTGTGCGGAGGTTGGAGTTTGTTTCTCTCCAGGTACGTCGTCGTCGTCGTCTGTCGGAGTTTACTTTTTTTCTTTTTTATCTTTTATCACGCAAAATACAAACGACAAACGACAAACGATTCACACCATTTTCTGCTGTAAAATTTAAAAAAAAAAAGAAAGAATGATTCATATAAATTTGACTGACGGGCGCCAAAAACGTTCTCCAAAATGTATATAATTAAATACTATCATTATCATCATCATCATCATCATCATCATCATTATTATTATTATTATTTAAGATTTGGATTTCCCAATAATTCACTCTTGTTTTTCTGACACACGCACACACGTCAAACTGTGCTTATAATTTTATTGCTCTTTTTTTTTTTTTTTTGTTTTTGTTTTGATTAAATTGGCAAACGGAAAAAACAAAAAAAAAAAAAAATGAGTCAAAAGCAATCCGAGCAGACGAAAAAATTAGTAACGAAATGAGTTAAAGAAAAATAAATAAATAAATAAATAAAATCGTAAAGTAAATAAAATTTAAAAAAAAAAAAACAAGGCGGTGCGGCGGCGGTGCGTCAACGACGACGGCGATGACGGCGGCGGTGCACCACAATTATTATTATTATTATTATTATTTCGTCTTAGGTTGTGCTTAGTTTACACGCCCATCCATTTATTTTTATTTTTTTTTTCGTATGTTGGTCAGTGTCATCGTCACGTTTTAAAAACTTTTCTCAATCGTTTTTAAATTGTGAATTTTTTAACGGGCGACAAAATTCCCTTTCTCTCTCTCTCTCTCTCTCTCTCTCTCTCTCTCTCTCTCTCTCTCTCTCTCTCTCTCTCTCTCTCTCTCTCTTTTCACTTTTCTTTCGCATCATCGCGAGAATATATATATAAAAGAGAGAGAGAGAGAAGTCGTTCGCGCCGCGGTTTTTTTTTTCTTTCGCAAAACCGTTAAAAAAATTTTTACCGAGTAATTAAAACTAATTAAAAATTTACGGCGCGGCAACATAACGAAAAAAAAAAAAAAAAACGGGGAAAAATTTGGCATTTTTCCGTCGTCCGAATCACCTTTCGATAATTAAAAAAAAAAAAAAAAAAAAAAAATGTCGTTTAATTATGTTTATATAAAAACATCAAAAAATAAAGCAGAAGAAAAAGAAAACGAAAAAATAAATTTGAATTTTTTTTTTCCCTTTTGGCGTCAATTACAATTTCTCCGACGGATAATTAAAAAAAAAATAAAAAAAATTTTTTTTTTTTTTCTCCTGGACGTCCGTTGTTTGTCTGTTCCCCCTTCTTCTTCCCCTTTTCTTCCTTCCTTTCTTCCTCCTTCTCCCTTCTTCTTCCCGCGTTTTTCCTGTTCCGTTTCGATTCACCAAACATCCATTCTATCAAATTTTTGATAAATCTTCTCTCTCTCTCTCTCTCTCTCTCTTCCTCCGGTATGAAATCCGTTCGTTTGAATAAATGAGAATCAGAGATGATTTTTACCATCGACGGATCCTTAAAGATGCTGCGTCAAAAATTTTTTGGAATGAGTTCCATGAGGATTCCATCCACGTTTTAAAATCCACACTCGGGTTGATTGTGACGTGATTGACATCCAGTCAACGTTCATCGGGCGGCCATGATATCATTCCTTCAAACTCTTGAAAACCCAAAATTTAAAATTACCCCCTTCCCCTCCCCACCTTTTTTCCAGGTACTTAATCAGTTAGATGATTAGTATTCCCTTCAGATCGCAATCTTCCTTTTTCGTTTAAGTAAATAATTTTTTCGGAAAATTTTCCTTTCGTTTACATCCAGCAACTGGAGAAATTCGTAACTTTGTTATTTCACAGTTAAAACTCTGGATTTTTTCTAGAGACGTGGAAAAAGTTATCTCGAAAAGATTTTCTATTTCGAAATAAAAAAAAAACCGCAAAAAGTTGCTTTAAATTTACAAAAAGGAAAAAATAAAGAAATTTTCGCGAAAGAACGCATTCACGCACGTAACCACACACACGCACAACAAACAACAACAACAACAAACAACAAACAACAACAAATAAATAAATACAAATTTTCATTTCATTTCTCCAAAATTTTCTCCATCTCTCTCTCTCTCTCTCTCTTCCTTTTTCCTGGAATTTTCTTTCCTTCTTCTTCCTCTTCTAATCTTCATACAAAAATTGAAACTTTTTCAATTCGCATCATCATCATTATTGTTGTTCCTGTTACTGTTATCATTATTACATACACACACGCGGATCCGGATGATATTGAAGGATGATACAACAATTGGTCAAGTGATTTTCTTCTGCTTCTTACGTCAGCAACAAAAGAAGAAGAAAAAATTTTAATTTTCTCGACGTGACCTTAAATCACGGTTCGTTGGGCTCCTCGAATTTCATTTGAAATTTCCATGGAAACTTTTATATAATTCATTATTAACCGGAGAAAATAAATTAATGGAAAATAAAAAAAAAAAAATTTTACAAATGGAAAATAAACTCTCCCTCCCTCTCTCTCTCTCTCTCTCTCTCGCTCTCTCATTTCGTCGATCGGTCGTCTTTTTCTTTTTTTTCTTGATATCTCTTTTTAAAAAAATGGCGTCGAGTGTCAACAAGTGTTTTTTATTCTTCTTTTCATCCGGGAACAACCGAATCAAAACATTTGTTTTTAAAAAAAAAAATAAAAAGATTTTCATCGTTGATGACGTCATTTTAAACAATACGTGCTCCAGCTCCAGCTTGATAAAATATTTTATTATTATTATTATTTCGTAATCTCTCATCATCCTAATAATAATAATAATAATAATTCGGTTATCATCGTTTTGGTAATTAAATGCAACATGATTTTTAAATTTTGTAAACATTATTCTCATCATCATCATTATCATCATCCAAAACTGGAAATGAATTTTCTTCTTTTTAATATTTAGTCAGAAATTTTCCGGTGAGTACCACATGAGTACCATACACTCTGATTAATCATTCCGTCAAATTTCCAGGATGTTCAACAATGCGTTCAATTGATACGCGTAATTAATATTGCGAATGGTTGTTGAGCGAACCAAAAACAACAACAACAACAAACAACGTTACAAGTTCTTGGAAACGTTTTTTTTTTTTTTCTCCTTCTTCTTCTTCTTATCGTTTATTAAAATTCATAAATAAATACGTTTGTTTCACGATCAACAGCCAAAAGTGACGATGTCGACGCCAAAAAAAAAAAAAATTTATTATGGAATTTCGAATTCGTATCCGTTTCAAATGAATTTTTTTTTAAATTTTAATTTTTTTTTACCCGTTTTTAAATTACTTTTCCACCCCCACCCCCGCATAAATTTACCCCTTTTCGCGCGCTTTTGTTTCGAAAAAAAAAAAAAAAAAAACAAACAAACTCTCGGACATTCATTCGTAATAACAACTTTCGCTGATTAAAAAAAAAGAAAAATAAAAAAATCACGTGACTTGATAGAATTCTTATTCCCCGACGAAAATTTTAGTAAACAAAATTAGTACGTACACGACATCATCGACCTGATTTATTTACACGACGATTCGTTTTGTTGTTGTTTTTTTTTTTTTTTTTGTCTTCTTTCGACAATTTAAACGACATTAATGCGAACGGTCAAATAATTGGGCAAACGTCCCAATTAAATTCTATAAATTCTTTTTTTGTTTTTCCCTCCCCCTGTCTCCCCCTTCCTGTCCTCCCCTCTCATTCTCCCCCTTCCCCTTTCTCCCCGTCGGAAAGATTTTGGCGGTTTGAAAAGTGCAAAAAAAAATTTTCTTCGGTTTTCAAAATTTCCGTTACGATTTAACCGACGAACGGGCGCGTGAAACGTTCGCACGCGCCGTTTGTTAAAAACAAACAAATATTAATAATAATAATAATAATAATAATAATAATAATAATAATAATAATAATAATAATAATTACGATACCGAAATCATTCAGGGGGAAAAAGGAAAAATTTTTTCGAACTTCGTTTCCGAAAAAGTTTCGTTCTCGCGTTCGCCATTAAAAAATTGTCGGATTCGAACGCGGAACGTTCGCGTACGTTTCTTTCCCCCCCACCCCCGTAAATTTTCACCCGGGAATTTTTTTTTCGTTTATAAATAAACCCGTTCGAATTTTTTTTTTTTTTCTTAATTGCAATAAAATACTTTTTGCGTTTTAAAAATAAAACTCAACCGTGATAAAATAATAATAATAATAATAATAATAATAATAATGTTTGTTTTACCGATCGTACTAAATCGACGTCCGTCCGTAATTATTAACCGGTCAAATTACGATTCCAAAAAAAAGTAGTAGTAGTAGTAATAATAATAATAATAAATTACCGACTTATAAATTAGTTCGAAGGTTTTTTTCTACCGGTGGTGATGGCGGTGGCGATGGCGGTAATTCATCGGGTTTCCGTTTACAAAACTTCATTTCCTTTAACTATTATTATTATCACAACGAAACGTTCGTTAATGATGCTTCTTTCTCTCTTCAAAAACACGACAAAAAGAGACAAAAAAAAAAAAAAAAATTTGAAATAAAACTTACTCGTCCATTTGATAACAACATCCGCAACGTTCGCGATCGTCCGTTAAGTTTTTCCAAATGATGATGATGATGATGATGATAGTAAATATGCGTTCACAAAAATGTTTTGTGTTACTAATGAATGATTATTATTTTGCAGGTTATAACCAAGCCCACCACCTTTTAATGTTGTCTGACGTCTGCGCAAACAATTCGAATAAAATCAAACAAGGTTCGACCGATCGGTTATTATTAACGATATATTATATATTACGATCGCCAAATCATGACGTAGTTTCCCTCTATCTCTCTCTATCTTCTCGCGAAAATTCTGGAAAATTTACGAAAAATTTTACGTATATATAAAAAAAATTTTCCCGATCCGTTATTTTACCGCACGAACGCTCGCCGACCAACGAAATGTAAATAATAATAATAAAAATAAATAAATTTAAAAAAAAAAAAAAAAAAAACCGTGAGAACATTTAAATAAAAATGTGGCGCATATGTGACACAAATGAAAAAAAAAAAAAATTTTTTTTAAATTTTATTCATATCATCATCATCATCATCATCATTTTGTTTAAATCGTTACAATTTAAATCTCTCTCTCTCTCTTTCTCTCAATTTCTCTCTCACTCTCTCTCTCTCTCTTTTCCTTTTTTTTCTAATCCAAGCCAATAACAGAAATTACGCGGTGTAAAAAAAAAAAAAAAAAAATTATTGCCCACGGCCGTTGCCAATCAAAAAAATTGTGCGTGCGTGCGTGCGTGGGGGAGGGGGAGGTAGGGGGATGCGCGGGTGCGTAAACACACAAACAATCTTTTCCTTTCTTTCTTTCTTTTGTCGGTTTTTTCGACCCTCCAAAAAGGAATTTATTTATCGTTTGTTATTAAAAAGGTGAGATTTTCAAAAAAAAAATTTCCAACCCTTTTTTACTTAAGGTTTCCGTTACCGAAAAAGGTTTTTGTGTAAAAGAAAGCCGACATGTTTGTTTACTAATTTTTATTAAGCCTGAAAAACCTTTTTTTTTTTTTAAACCGAAACGAAATAATAATAATAATAATAATAAAATTGTGTAGCGAGTGGGAGGATCACGCGTGCTGTTGTTGTTGTTGCTGCCACTGCATTACGCATCAAAGCCAAAAAAAAAAAAATTTACGAAAATCGTTTTTAATAACGATTAATTACAACTCCGATTTCGCATTTAAAAAATTGCAAAATGGCGTCTAAAAAAAAATTTTTTTTTAAAATGATTTGATGCGTCGTCAATTGAAATGAATCATTTTTCTCATTAAAAAAAAAAAAAAAATCTGCCGAAAATGTTTTTAAAATTAATTTGTCAAATTTGTTTGTTTGTTTGTTTCCGGTCAAAAGTTTATACAACACGAGAGTTCATACGCAAAACAACAAAAACATTCTTTACAAATTTTTCCCCCTCCCCCCTCCCTCCCCTCAAACTATTAATAATTTCATTTTTCTTTTACATCGACGGCAAAAACTTTTTTTCTACTTCCACGTCTCGGGGAAAAAAAAAAAAAAAAAAATTAACAAAACTTTTCTGCTTTAATTAACAATTTTTTAAATTAATTAAATAAAAAATGTGATTTGAAATACATTATTTGTGGGGGGGGAGGTGATGAGGAGGGCGGCTGTGGGCGGAGGGAAGGGGAGGGACGAGAAAAGACGATGAGTAACGAAACGAAACGAAAAAATTTTTTTCAACCGCGAACGAAGCCACAAATCGGGGAAAAATTTTCCATTTTTTTTAACCGTTCGCGAACGTTTACAATTTTTTTGTCCTATCGAACAACCGAAGAAAATAATAATAATAATAATAATAATAATAATAATAATAATAATAATAATAATAATAATAATAATAATAAACCCGCGATATTTAAAATAAAAAAAAAAAAAAAATTTTCCAATTGGAAAAAGTTGGCATCCCTGATTTAAATAAATAAATAATTTTTTTTTTTTTAACTTTTTCGAAATGAATGAATGAAACTATAATAAATTTATAGAAGAAAAAAGTCTCCCCTTCCCTTCCCTTCCCTCCCCTCTCCTCCTCCTCTTTATGATTTCTGGTTTTTTATCTGGCAGCTAAACATTTTTGTTTACCTTTTTAACTTTTTTTTTTTTTTTTTACATCTGTTTTAGGTGTTCCCTTCATCATTCACAACGAACAAAAAACCAATCTCCCCCCCCCCTGCTCCCCCCTCTTTCCCTCCTCTCCCTCACTCCAAAGCCAAATCCAACTTAAACCTTTTCCTATTCTTTTCCCGACCTCAAAAACTAACAAATAATAATAATAATAATTAATGTTATATTTATTTAAAACGTTTTCGCTGACTTTTTATTACTTTTTTTTTTTTTTTTATTACTTCCGAAGAATTAAATAACAAAGAAAAAAAAATTTCAATATTTTTTTTTTTTTTTTTTACGTTTAACGTGTTTAAAAATAAATTTTTTAACTTTTCGAGAAGGGAGAAAACGTATTAAAAAAAAAGGGAGGCACGTGCTAATCACGATCACGTGGCATTAAGTAAAAAAAGACAGAAAAAAAAAATTCATAGAGAAATTTCTTTTTTTTCTTTCTTTCTTTCTTTTTTGTTAAAAAAGGTTTTTTTTTCGATTCGTTACGAATTTGTTTTTATTCAAAAAAAAGTGTATTTAGACAATAAAGCAATTACGTTAGGTAAATAATTGACCGATTAATGACACGTTTAAGTATAATATACACGATCGCGGCGTCGGCGGCGGCGGCGTTTTGTTTTAATACGCCCCTCCGCCATTTTTTCCCACAGCCTTATTCGAAAGTTTAAATAATCACGGTGAAAACCGCCTGCATCCCTTTTTCCCGCCATTTTGAATTTTTTAAAATATCACAGAACCGTTTCTTATGATAACGTAAACGACGTTATAAAACGCGACCAAAATAATAATAATAATAATAATAATAAAACCTCTATTTTATCAATTAAACGTTTTGTTAATATTCGTACAGGTACTACGAAATTCGCAATAACGAAATTAATAATAATAATGATAATGATGATAATAACGTCAAACTTGTCCTACTAACGTTTCCTTCGCAAAAAAAAGTTTACACGTCGTGCCAATTTTAATTGACGTTTTCTTACCAATTAAGTCCAGACCCGAAATTACATAAAATAATAAAATAAAAACAAACAAACAAGCAAACAAACAATGAAATGCGTCAAATGAAAGGCATTGTGTTTTTTAATAATAATAATAATAATTAAACTTTTTAGTATTCAATATGTCGTCGACTTTTACATTTTGAATATTACCAACGTAAAAATGATGATTCTTACACACCACCGACCCCACCACCATCACCACCGCAATACAAAAACAATAAAATGATTCCGTGCATTATAATAATGGCCCCCCTTCTTCCTTCCCCGTCCCTTCCCCCAAAAAAAAAAAAAATTAAGGTACTGAGATGGATAAAAGATGATGGCATTTTAACATCCACAATTTTTTTTTTTTAGAGATTTTGTTACTTGATAGTCTACCATCAGGGCCGCCATTTTCACCGCCACCATCACCACCACCGCCACCGCCTTTTCTAAACTCTAACTTTTTTAATTATTTAATTGGCTTGTAATAAATGAATTTAAAAAAAAAATTTTTTTTGTTTGATTTATGTACTGTAAATTCCCCCCCCCCCCGTTTGCTTCTCTTTTGGATTTATTAACTCCTACGTTTTAAAAACAATCTGAAAATTCGAATGTGATAAATTGTTCGGATGTTTATTTGTTTGTTTGTTTGTTTGTTTCTTTTTATTTTCAAAAAAAAAAAAAAAAAATAATAATCCCGACAAACGATTTGAAAGAAAATTAAAAACGAAAAAAAAAAAAACACATTCCTTACTTTCTTTTTTTCTCTCTCTCTCACTCCCCCTTTCTCCCTTTCTGTCCCTCTCCCTCTCTGATTTGATCGTTTAAATGCGTTAATTTAAAAAAAAATTTGTAAAAAGTTCACGGGGGCTGCACGTGTAATCAGACAACCGCAAATATTCAATCAAATTCCCATCGAAACGTTTTTTTTTTAAAATGGAATGGAGGGTTAAACAAAAAAAATCATGCGAAACAGTCAATTAAATTTCATTTTAAAAAACAAAACAAAAAAAGCTCGTGGCAGCAGCAGTAGCAGCAGCAGCTTTCAACGCACTTTGTTTTTTTCTTTTGTTTTCTCTCGACATTCCAGAGAGTAAGAAAATATGTATTTATACATATATTCTAAAAATAACATTTTTCTTTTCATCATCATCATCATCATCATCATCATCACCATCATTATTATTATTATTACTATTATTATTATCGCGATTTTCGTAATTAATTAAAAAAAAAAAACGATTATTTGTTTTCAATGAAAATTTTCCATTAAAAATTAAGCGTTATCACGGAGTTAGTTATCATCATTTATGTAAAAGTAATTTCCCCCCCCACCATTTCCCCCATTTCCCTCCCCTCACGAAATTTATCATCGCGTTATAAATCAACTATTACCACGTGTAAAATAAAAATTTTCGACATTTCCAAAAAAAAAAAAAAAAAATTAATTAACAACCTCAAAAAAATTATTTATTTGTTTTCGACATTTTCGGATTTAATTCTTTAAATACAACCGTTTGCTTTTGTCGTGGTTTTAGCGTTGAAAAAAAAAACCGCGATTCGATTTTAATTAAACGTTTTCCCTCCATCGTGTAAATAAATTTTTAACGTGTCCGTAACCCGTAAAGGAAAAATTTTTTGCCTTTTCCATTTGTTTAAATTTGTTTATCCGCTAAAAAAACAAAAACGCGCGTTATTAGTAACGGTTTTCAATAAGTAATGTTAATAATAATAATTCGACCATTCTAACCGTCGGATCACCATTGTACGAAAAAAAGAATATCGTGATATTCTTCGTTCATCCCTCACTTCCGGTTGGTTTTTTTTTTTTTAATTCCCCCGACGACATTTTCATTACGCCATGTTTTTTTTTATTTTTAGTTAAAGTAACGTGAAACGAACCGAACACCACTCCTACACTTTTTATTTTTTTTTTTTTAACATGGAGGGCAGAAAAAACCGACGCGACGTCAAAAACCGGAAGATTGGTTTTTTTTTTTTTCTCGATCTTCATCCATTTTAACTCGCGCAACGTCATCCTGACCCATTTCAAAACAGAAACGACACAAAAAAAAAAATTATGCATTTTCGGTTGTTTTTTTAAAACAAAAAACCTTGAATTTCATTCCACACACACAAAAAAAAAAAAAAAAAAAAACGTTTCGATTCATTCGTACAAACGAGAAAAAAGGGGAGGGAGGGAGGGAGAGAGAGAAAACAAACAAAAAAATTAAAAATTCTTGTCAGAACATCATCATCATCATTATCATCATCTTTCCACATACAATTTAACAGCTCACCCCACTATGTTTCAAATCTTCATGTTTGTGTATCGTCTGCTGAGAATAACAAAAACAAAACAAACAATTTCGTTTCCGTTTTCAATTAATTAATTACTGATATAAACGACTTTTTTGACTTCTTTTCATATCACATATAAATTAAAAACGTACTGATAACAACAACAACAACAATAATAATAATAATAATAAACATCATTAAAAAAAATTAATTTTCCAATAATTTCCTTTCCCTTTCCCCCCTCTCCCTCACCTCCTTTTCTACGCTACCAATACGACCGACGCCACCGCAATCGCCATCACGACAACAAAGACACATACACTACTCATTATTATTATTATTATTAATATAAATAAAACTAAACGCAAATAATAATAATAATAATCGAACAAAACGTACCTTTGGTACGAGGAATAAATAAAAACACACCGACTCGACTTTAAACAAATTACAAAAAAAAAAAAAAATTATTAATATTGATTTTTAATGATCGATTATTATTATGATTATGATTGATTTGATTGGTTGTCGTCGTCGTCGTCGTCGTCGTTCGACCAACCGGAAATATAACATCCAACCAACCAAACGGTTACCATATATACAACGACGACGACCACGATTCAGCAAAACATATAAACTGAATGATAAGCATGAGTTTCATTTAATCGTTTCCTATTCAATCGCAAGTGAGAAAGAAAGAGAGAAACAAACAAACAAACAAACAAACAAACGAAAAAAAAAAAAAAAAATTTGTACAAAAAAAGAGTACAAGACCAAAAGTGATTTTTTTTTTTGTCTATTTATGTCGGACTCGCACATCCGTCACGCGCGCGTTCATATTGGCGTGCTAATACTTTTTTTTTTTTTTTCCAATTCATTCAGGTTGAGAGATAGAATGAGAGGGATGTCGTATAAGAGAGACCCGTAATAATTATGTATTCAAACACTAATTTTTTATTGTTTTAAAAAAACAACATGTCGTCAAAGGTGTTTGTTTGAAATTATTTTTTAATTAAACCCCACATTTAATGACTTAAACGAAATCCTAATTTTTTTTACCAATGTCAGGGTGCGATACCATCCCGTAACAAAATGAAAAGGTTCGATTCGGGGAGGGGGGAGGGGTGGAAAAAAGGAAAAAGGATTATGTTAAACAAACGCGTCGGCATTTTTACTCTGACGTCAAACTCTCACGATTTGGTAAATTTTTAAAATAACTCAAAATTTTAACGAATTTTCGACAACGATAATGATAATGATGATGATGACGTTTGAGGAAAACCTTTTACAAATCCTTCGATTAAGAACCTCGTGTTCGAACAATAAGTATTTTTCAATCGCAAAAATTTTTCCATATTTCCCCCCCCTCTCTCTCTCTCTTTCACTCCTCTATCCCCCCACTCCCTCTCTCTCTCTTTCTCTCTTACTTCTCTATCCCCCACTTTCTCTCTCTCTTTCACTTTCACAATTTTTTTTTTTTTTTATTTACGAAGATGTATAACGTGTCAACCCGTGACAGTTTTTTTTTTCTGTTTTTTTTTTTTACAATATTCCTAAGTGTTATTTTTGCTTGCTCCCACGTCAAATTTTTTCATTCGTGTGTTATGTTTATTAAAAAAATTGATTGATTCGGGGAGAGGGAGGGAAGGGGAAAAGTAGTAATAATGATAATAATATCCGCCATAAACAAAAAAACAATGACGTTTTGTCACGTGCTCAAATGAGGTAAAGGAAGAAAAAATAATAAACGGGATGGTAACAATCGTCGTAAAAAAAAAAACGCAACTTCCTTGCAGATCGAACGAACGAACGAACGAACGTGCGAACGTGTGCTTTTTTCCCTCACTTTAACTTCCCGAACGTTTCTATTACGTTCAAAACGAACGAAAATCATTTAGAAAAAAAAAAAAAAAAAAATTTATTTCCTCCGACTTGAAAACTTAATTAAAAAAAAAAAAAAAATTTTTTTTCGACTTTTGTTTCGTCAATCGTTGACACATTTATTCAACCGTGTTTCCTTTCCGTATGTACAAAATAATATTAATAATATTAATAATAATAATAATAATAATAATAATAATAATAATAATAATGATGATGATGATGATAACGAGACATTTTCTAAAACGCACGCTTCCTATTTCTATTTTTCGAAAAGTTTTCAAACGTTTGTTCGTGATTAAAAACGAAAAACGATATTAAATCGATTGAAAAAAAAAAAAAATAATAATAATAATAATAATAATAATTTCCGCGGTAAATCAATCGTTTGAAAACGCAAAAAATTTCGCACGCTTTCTCGCCGTTTCTCTTAGACTTCAAATTCAAAAAAAAAAAAAAATTATAACCGTCACGTCGAACCGTCCGAACGGGGAAATTTTAAAAACGTGGAACTAAAAAAAAAAAAATAATGATAATAATAATAACGATCTCGAAATTTTTTAAAATAATGCTTAACGGAAATCTCGAACGATCGATCGATCGATCATAATGCAATCGAACGATTAAATCTAACGAACGCATTTTTGAATAAAAAAAAAAACTTATTTATAAATTTTTTTAAAAATAAGAAAACAAAATATCCGTGTCCGCGTTTGTATACGCGCGCGTGTTGTTGTTATTATTATTATTATTATTACTACTACCGTTTGTCGTTGTTTTCACGTGTTTCTAACTGTGACCAATTGGTTTTGAAGTAATAAATAAGATATTAAACGAAAGAAAATCGTTTTAGTTTTCTTTTTTTTAAATAAAAACAATTATGCAATTTACTTCGGTTTAAAATAAGGAGACGTTAACACTCTCGGTCTTTGAACAAAAAAAAAAAAATTACTTTAATAAATCGGTCGGGATACACGTTCGTTGACCCAAAACTTTTCAACAAAATAATAATTTGTCTGTCTCTCTGTGTTTGAACGGTTTGAACGTTTGGAAATTGCAAAAAAAAAAACCTTTTTCAAATCGTACCGTTCGTTCGTTCGTTCGTTTAAATAATGAAAAACGTTCGGAACGAATCTCGCTTACCGCAACGTTAAGAAAAAAAAAAAAAAAATTATTTTAATAAGCCTGAGGGAGAGAAGAAAAAATCCCAAACGAAAAAAATTTTTATTTACGAATTTTTCGGGAACGTGCTGGAAGGTAGAAAGATAGAGAGAGAGAGAGAGAGAGAGAGATGAGCAAGAAGAAAAGACAATGGGATTTTAATCGAAACGTTCATTCCCCAACTTTCCATTCCAGACTCTTATAATGACGTACGCACGCACGCACACGCACACGAACAAATTCAAACGTTATAAATAAAAACAAAACATAATAAATTTTAATATTTCCTCATTTCTCCCCCCCCTCCCTCCCCCCAGTCACTCTTCCTACGGTGTATTTTTTGATTGAACGATTCGTTTCGATGTTAAACGAGAAAAAAAAACGAAAATGAAAATGAAAATGACCACGAAACACGACACGCATGAATGAATACATTCATTCTATGAATGAAAATTTTAAACTGTGTGTGAATGAATCTCCTTTTTTTTTTTTTAATTTTACATCAAATCTCCATTTCTCTTATTATTATTCGAAACTTATGTTTTTCATCTCGAATATTTTTTTTTTTTTTTTTTTAAACGATCAATGAAAAGTTTTCAACCACCATCTTTTTATGATGTTTGAGAGAAAGAGAGAGAGAGAGGGGGGGGAGAGAGGCCGATGATTCCTTCTCCTCCTCCTCCTCCTTTTGTAATAATTATATTTCCAGAAATGTTTAGTCGTGACTAAATTGTTAAATTGGTTATTGAATCGACACACGTGCATCAACACGGATGCTATTGTAGAAATATACAATTTACGACAAAATTTTATTTTTACCTCAGTTTTTAACCTCACCGAGATCGGAGTGGGGACGGGGGAGGAGGGGAGGGGAGAAACAATTTTAGACAAAGTAAAAATATAATTAAAAATAAAAAATTCAAACCGCAAATATTAGAAAAAAATAATAAAAATGTCGGAAAACCTAAACGATTTCGGTTTGAAACGACGTACCTATTTACGATTCAAATGAAGCGTGCCATTTTATACACGACACGGTTTCGAAACAAAACAAAAACAAAAACAAATTAATAGCGCCACTACTTTTTTTTTGTTGGGGGGAGGCGGGAGGGGTGGTAGCACATAAAAAAATAACGCAATAATTACAGCTGTCGTTTTTTTGCACCCGGAAAACCTAAAGTAAGTGTAAACAATCGATGACGGATTGTTTTTATTTTTCATTCATTCGAATCTCATATTTAAAACAAATCAATTAAAAAAGAAAAAATGAAAAGTTTCGTACGTTGGAACTGAAAATTGAGCGGGGGAATAAAATGGCGGCAACGTGTCGGACACAAAAATCAGACAAAAAAAAAAAAACAATGAAAACGCGTAAACGGATAAATCGAATGATGATGGCGATGATGATAATGATAAGAATAACATCATTTTAAAATTTTTTTGTATAAAAATCAATTTTTTAACAAACAAACAAACAAACAAACAAACAGACAAACAGGCAAACAACGCACGTACACTTGGCTCGGTTGCGCGCGTGCAACCAAAAGCAAAAAAAAAAATCAAATCAAAAACTTGAAACTTTACCATTTCCCCCCTCCCCCTACCCCAAGAAAAAAAACTACTTTTTTTCTCCTTTTACTTTCGGATAAAAATTTAAAAATTTTCAAACAAACAAACAAACAAAAACAATAAAAATCAATTTTACGACAATTTTTTTTTTTACAAAGCCATCCGAAAAAATAAAAAAATTTTTTTTGATTCAATTTTCCTGCAACGAACTTTTTCCCCAACGAAATGTTAAAACAAAAATTCTCGTAGCAAATCTTACCAACATGCGAAAAAAAAAAAAAAAAAAAAACATTTTTAAACCTTTAACGAGTGAAGCTTTTCGAGTGTTTTTGTGTTTTTTCGACAATAAAAAAAAAAAGTAATAAATAATTTAATCGAGAAAAATAAATATAAAAAAAAAAAGATTCTAAAAAAACGTGGCGGTAGATTTTTTTTTTTTTTTTTTCCATTACCGATTTCAATAGTCCAATAAATAAATAAAATTTACTTTCTCGATTAAATAAATAAATAATAATAATAATAATGATTTAATCTTACCTTTTGGTCCTTGGCAGGTGCAACAATTTTTCCGGTTTCCGGAATTTTCCTTCGATGGTTTCTTATCATCGTTTTCCAATTTCGTTGTCGAAAACGTGAAATCGACTTTCGACGTCGTGTCGTTAGAAAAGCTTGTTTCCTCTTCGATTTGTGAGGGTTCCTTTCTCGTAAGATTACCACCATTCGTTTTACGATTGAAATAAGCACCGATGGAATGTCGCCTTCCACTTTGGAAAAAATTACCATTTTGATTCGAGTTGTTATAGTATCGATCCGCGTCCGTGGATGATGGTATCACATCATCTTGTACGAGATCAATTTGTTTATGAGATCGAGAAGTTGTATTGACTACGTCGTTTGTCGACAGTCCAAATGTTTTACCCGTGCTCGCATTTCTATTGTGATGTTTTTTAGGCGAATGAGACATTTGTTGAATCGATGGTGCTATGTCCGATGGTCTAGGCATTCCCAAAACGAACATTTGCGTTTGTATTGGATTTTCAAAATTGTTTGTTTGAAGCAACGAACGAAAACTCCTTCTGAAAGCACTATCTAACGTCGGCATCGTCGTCGTCGTCGTCGTCGACGATTTCGACGTAGAATTTGTCGTTGTTGAATTCATATTGTTCGTGCTCGACGGTAACACCGAATAACGTTCACCTTTTTTATTTTTATTCGACGATGAATTATTTGCCGATGCCGACGATGAGCCAGTGCCCATTCTAACGTGTTTCCTTATTAATGAAAATCTTCCCCCTCGATTACCCACGCTCGAGGTCGTTCCTCCGGGAATGGTAAAATAGGAAGGATTATCTGAAATCAATAACACGTTTCATTATAAGAAAAAAAAAAAAACTCTTTTATAACAAGTGATCGTTTTCCCCCCCCCCTTCCCTCCTCCCTCCCCCTTCTTCCCTTCCCCTTTCCTCAATTACGTTCACCGTAAAAAAAAAATAAAAAAAAAAAAAAAATCATTTTTCTTATTTTTTTTTTTTTCTTTCTTTCTTTCTTTCTTTCTATTGAAATTTTAAACAAGTAAACTTTTAAAAAAATTTTTTTTTTTTTTTCAAAATAGAAAAAGTTTTAAAATATTAATTTAATAATATTAATATGCCGTCAGAATCATTTTCTTAAATTCTAAACAAAAAAAAAAAAAAAAAAAAAAAAAAGAAAATTTCGTTATTAAATAAAAAAATTTTTTTTTTTCCTCCTGCACGAAAAAAATAAAAAAACTCAAAAACAAACAAACAAACGAAAAAAAAAATTAAACGAATAGAATTTAATATTATTATCATTTTCGTTTTTTTTTCGATTCCATAATTCGTTTAACCGAATTCAATTAACGAAACTCAAGCTACTATTTTTTGTTCTCTTTCTCTCCAGGCAATCCTCTTTCTTCCCTTTCAATTCCCGATACCGCCGCATCCATTCACGTATATATATTATTATAATATTGTAATTAAATACCTACCTGCTACCATCAATGCAGTTTTCGGCATTAAAAAAAAAAAAAAAAAAGGTGTATCTACTTTTTTTAATCGAATTACGACACCTTTAACATCGTTCTATATTGTATAGTAAAACGATAGTCAGTCTATAAATTCCCCCGGTCATGTACGACAAAAAAAAAAATAATAATAATAATAAAATAGAAAGAAAAAGAAAAAGAAAAAATCACTTGTTATCCTTACTTGTCGAATACTTTGCTAAGAATGAAACATAAGACAGTATTTTATTATACAAGGGATAGGAGGATAAAATGATTTACAATGCACCCGAATCATCATCGTTATAATTCACCATGTTTAGCTTACGTAAAATGATTTCAAATTAAAAAATTGTATGTCCGTGTACGTATATACATACATTCTATTGAATTATTTAATTTCAGGGTCACAAACACACACACACAATATGAATGAATTGGTAAGGGTGAAAAGTGCCGAACGGTCTGAGGTTATCACGTGTATCATTTAGAAAAAAAATAATAATAATAATAATTTGTGTGTGTGTGTGATGTGGGATACGGATTGGATTCGGTGAAAACTTTTCTTTCGAGACAAAAAAAAAAAAAATGGTGGAAACGTATGGATGGAAAACTTTTGCTAGATAAATAATAAATTTAAAAGGACTCTCCTGACCTATTTTTTTGTTCTGTACGTTGGTGACACGTTCATTCCAATGAACGATGAGTTTTTACACATCCTCCTTTTCGCTTAGAGAAAAATAAAAATCAATTTCAATAAACGGAAATGAAATTTACGACCCTTTTTTTTTTAATAATATTAATAATAATAATAGTAGAAAATGTAAATAAATCGTTTCGAGAGAGAGAGAGAGAAAAAAAAAATAATAATAACGAAGTGTTGTCATCATGTGTCATTCTTTTCTCATTATTTCCTTTCGTCATTTCTTTCATTATTGTCATTAGAAAAAAAAAAATGAAGTTTTTTGTTATTGAAAACAATTTCTTCTTTTCTTTCTGGAAAATATTTCTCCAGATTTTTATTCACCCTTTCATCCGCCAACCCCCGGTAAAAATAAAATAAAATATTTGCATATTTAAAAAAAAAAAAAAAACAGGTAAAATATTTTTCTTTTTGAATTTGACAGGAAGTTAAAAGGAACTAACTAACGGATGTACATGAAATACGTCAAGGACGTTTACAAACGTGTACAAAACGGAAACGATGAATTCGACTAAAATTTTTTCTATTTTCTCTCTCTCTCTCTCTCTCACTCTTCGTTTTCAAAACAAAATTTTTTTTTTTTTTTAACAGTCCGCCATTGACAAACGACAATTGTAATAATAATAATAATAATAAAAATTAACGAAACAAAAGAAGAGAAAAAAAAAATCGTGGAAAGAGAGAAATGAAAGAAATCTAAAACCACGAAGGGTGTAAATAAATAAAAAAAAAAAATTTTTTTTTTTTTTTTAAATTTCTAAACACGTATTCCTCCTACAAAACGGTTATGGAATGAAAAAATAATAATGATGATGATGATGATGATAATTATTTAAGTTTAAATATTTAATAGGTAAGTTTATAGGAAAAAACGACTTGCACGCACGCACGCACGAAAATCCGAAGATTTTGATTAGAAAACAAAAAAAAAAATTTTTTTTCGATTTATCGATTTGACGCCATTTTAAAAAATTAATGGATGAAATCATTTCTTTTTATATAACGGTAGATAATTCGATTAATCAAAAAAAAAAAAAAAAAAAAAAAAACATTTTATTCACTTATTATTTATTCGGTTTAATGTTTTTTTCAAAGGGATTTGAACAACCGAACAACCAAACAACCAATTTATTCCCTTTTTCTTTTTATTGAGCCTGATAAACTAAGAAAGGAAAATTCGTAATTATCAAATAATGACTAATGAAATATTAACGAGACGGGGGGAGAAGGGGAGAGGGGGGGGGAAAGAAACGATTTTTCCTGGAGAAAAGAAAAAACATTTTTAAAAATTAACAACTGTCGCGATGTGACAAAAACATTTTTTATTAAAAAATCTCATGGAAATCCATGGAAATAATAATAATAATAATAATAATAATAATAATAATAATTGAGGATTTTTTTTGTTTTTGTAAACGTCAAATGAATTTTTAAAGGGGTTAAAAGTGAAATGAAAAAATTCGTCGTTAAAAATCTACGAAAGTAACAAAAAAAAATAAAAATAAAAAGGCAAAGGGGAAAAGAGAGAGAGAGAGAGAAAAAGGTTGTTGGCGTTGGCGTTGGCGGAGTCGGCGACGGCGGTAAATACGTGAATAAAATACAAAACAACCGATTCGAAAAAGTTTTCAATAACGTTTTTTACCCTTTTTTTTTTTTTATCATCATCCCCCCTTTTATCATTGATGATTTAAAAAGATATCGTTTCGTTCTACGTGATTAAAACCTGAAAAAAAATAAAAACAACAACAACAACAACCAACAAACTCACCGAGTGCCATGACGGGTAGTAGTATCGATCAATATGTCGACAACAATGTCATACGACGATATAATTCAGGGACGTTTGCCTTTTTCGTACGATTTATTAACAATACTGACAGGAAATGACTTTTTTTTTTGTTTCAAAACCTTTTTTGGCGGTTGAATTCTCTGCGGAAAAACAAAACAAAAATTACGAATGCGTTAAAACAAAAAAAAAACATTTTTCGCGTTTCAAAAAAAAAAAAAAAAAATTATTTTTCTGGCAAATAAAAAATATTTTCGTCAAAAATTTAAAATTTTGTTTTTGTTTTTCTTTTTAAATTCAAGGTTTCCTTTTTGTGTTTTTTTATTTTTAGAAAAAAATTAAACGAGATTAACCTTTGAAAAATTTCGTTTGTTTTTTTTTTTTTTTTTTATACGTTATTTCAGTCTAATAAATTTTTGTCGCATATTTGCAAAAATTTTGTCGACAACTTAACAAAATTAAAAAAATTTATTTTATCCTAATCGAAATTTGGAAATTTTTTTTAAGAAAAAACATATTTATGTTTAAAACATAATTAATGTTGTCATTTCTTATTAACGATCGATTAATGTGAATTATTTTCGTCGTCTGCTTTTAACCGTCTTAATAATTTATTTAAATTTATAATTATATCGTTCGATTAAGTTAAAAAAAAAAAAACTTTAAATTTTTAGAGAGAGAGAGAGAGAAATTTTCGAAAACTTACCCTCATAATGTTGTTACTACCATCGAAGCAAACATTCAAAATTTTTTCTGACGTTAAAATAAACACAAAAACACGCACGAATTTAAATAATAATAATAATAATGTTTTTGACCGTTTCGAATTAAAACCGTTTTTTTTTTTTTTAAATAAAATAAAATAAAAAATAAAAAACTATTCACTTGTAAAAACGCACACAACGAACACACTAAAGACTAAATAATATCCGGACTGTAGGAATAATGATCTAAATGACACATAATGCACGATCAACTGAATGTTAACTTTTGTTGTAACTCATATTGGCACGATAGTGCAGGCTGTCAATCCAATACACAAAAGAGAGCGACGGAAATGGGGCGGATTGCGGGTTTTCAAAATCGAGGGGGACTCACTCACTCTCACATAAGAGAGAGAGAGAAAGAGCCCAGCTTCGTTAGAGGATCGCAGGCGCGTTTATATATTTCATCTATTTCTATTTGAGACGGAATTTTTTTTTTTCTTTTCCCCTTACTCCTCCTCCTCCTCCTACTCCTTCTCTTCTTATTCTTTTTCTTATTGCATTTCTATTTTAATTTAGTAGCAGCCTAAAAAAAAAAAAAAAAAAAAATTTCCAATCAAATTATTTTAAAAACAATTTAAAAAAAAAAAAAAAGTTTTATTGAAATTACATTGATGATTACTCAACCATCCATTTCATTTTAAAAATAGTTTTCGAATAAATAAAAACATTTTTAGCGAATTCACATTGAAAATTCGTCGCCCCTCCCACTTTCTCAAAATACATAATAAAACCTTCGCCATTTTTTTTTTTTATTTATTAAAACGACAAATTTTCCGTTACTTTTTTTTTCTTAACGTACGATGATAATTCACGCGTGTGTTAAACTATAATAAATAAATAAATAAATAATATTTCAATTAAATAAACATGTGTGATATAAAGAAGAGTATTTCTCTTGCACAACCCTATCAGAAAAAAACAAAAACTGTCAATTATATAATTTTATGTTGTGTTGCCTCGTTTGCGAGTTCAATAAAAATTTAAATTTAAATTTAAATTGTAATTTTTATTAAAAGTCCTATAAACGTGAGGTCGTAATTTCGCACGGCGTAATTGTTAATAAAAAAAAAAAAAATTCTGTCTAAAAAATTCTCGCCTACGTTTTTTCAATTAGATTTTATGGCAATGCTTAATAAAACGACAAAATGACTATACGATAAATCGTAATATTCTTGTTTGTTTGTTTGTTTGTTCGTTTGTTGTTTTTTTAATTTTTACGTTACGTCGTACGTTAACCTTGAACGTGATAAACGTATTTTTTTTCTTTTTTACTTTCATTTACGCCTGTTACCAATTGAAATAAATAATAATAATAATAATAAAAACTCGTTTCCTTCTTGCAAAATTTTACACTTACTTTTTTTTTTTTAAAAGGAATTTCGCAATGGATCGGACCATGATGGTGTCAAGAACAATTATTACTTTCTCTTACTTATAAGCTTTTCCGTTCTATTGAATTCCCAGTGAAAAAATTCTGAAAAAAAAAGTAAATAAATTTAATTTTTTTCAACTTTTTACAATAAAAAAAAAAAATAATAATAATATTTACGTAACGTATTATTATAATAAGCATTGCGTAATTCTAAATAAATAATAATAATAATAATAAAACAATTTCGAATGTAAAAAAAAAAAAAAATTGATTTGATTCAAAACGTGAAAAAAAACGTTTTCGCGAGAAAGAAAACAAAAAAAATTAATTAATATCAGAAAATTAATAAAAATATAAAATAAACTCATTTAATTTTTTTTTTTTTTTTTTTTTGATAATAACGTGGAAGGGGAAGAAAAAGAAAAAGAAAAAGAAGAAGGAAAAGGAAAAAACTCGAACGAACGGATAAAGTTTTTCCGTAGAATTAAATTTAAAAAAAAAAAAAAAAAAAAAAAAAAAAACGTATTAAAAAACTTTTAAAAACCGTAAACGTTTATATTTAAACGATTTTTTTTTTATTTACTTTTTCCCCCCCTTTCTCCCCCTCCCCTTTCCTCCTCCTCTCCCCTCTTGCCCCCCAACAAACCCCCCCCCCAAAATAAAAAATCCATGTATCGTATATATGAATTCTTAGTATTAATAAACTTCAAATTATTTTTCGAATGGAAATAACAATTTTTTTTGTTTTTATCAATCAATCAATCATTCATTCATTCATTCATTCATTCATTCATTCATTCATTATTATTATTATTGTTAATCACCACGAAACCAATCTCGGAAATTTTAACAAAAAAAAAAGTTCATGAATATAAAAAAAAACTCTTTCCCACTCACACACACACACACACTAAACAAAAGATTATTAAAAACGTTCGAAAATTTTTATTTTTCAAATCGAACGTGATAGAAGAATCCGTTCGAAAGTACGGACGTTTTTTATTTCTTAATTAAAAATATTTTTTTAAAAAACTTTTCCAGATTTTTTTTTAAATTAATTGAAATCGAAATCGTCATATCGATAAAAATTTCTCCCTTATAATAATAATAGTAATCGATTTTTTCCCTCCCCCCGATCGGGAACCTATTAATAATTGAAAATAATAATAATGATGATGATAATAAATATTTGCAAATTTAATAAATAAATAAATAAAATCGTTTAAAAATATAGAATAAATTAATATATATATGCTATTTTTTGGGTTATCGATCTAAAGTTTTTTTTTTCATCTGGTCTAAACCACTGGATGGCGTCGCAAACTTAAAACTTGCTCAACGAGGCAAGCAGGGAACCCAGGCAAGAGAACGAAGCACAGTCGCACTTTGCCCGGGTCGTGATTTGTATTACTTTTTTTTTTTTTTTTAAAACCTAAAAAATCTATCATATTAATATATATATATATATTATTTTTTTTAATATATATATTATAGTTTTTTTTTATTATTATAAAATCTATCGGAATAATAATAATAATAGTACGAACGAACGAACGAACGATATGAGTGCCATTGATAACATACTTAATTTTAAAAAAGACGAAGAAGATTTTTATGCTATACTCGGATGCGATGAACAGTCAACGGTAAGTTTAAACATTTTTTTTTTTTTCGAACAAAAAAAAAAACAAAAAAAAATTTTAAATTTTGACGAAAAAGGCGGGAAAATAATACGCGACAAAAATTATTATTATCATCATTTTTTTTTTGCTAAGTGAAAAACTAACGTGAAAAACTATTTACGCTTTTGTTACTCTTAACCAGTCATTAAAAACCGATATTTATTATTATTATTATTATTATTATTATTATTATTATTATTATTATTAATTTAGTATAAAATATTATTAAATAATAATAATAATAATAATAATAATAATAATAATAATAATAATAATAATAATAATAATAATAATATTTTATTACATAATTAAATTTATTAGAAAAAATTTAAAATTTTTTCTTTTTTATTAAAAAAATTCGTTTTCGTTTTAAAAATCCCTCAGTTTTTTTTTCTTTTTTTTTTTTTTGACGGGGGGAGGGGGGTAAGCGCACGAATTTTACCGCCATCGCCGATTCTACCGCCGAAATTAATTCCCGAATTAAATTTTAAATTTTTTTTTTTTTCGGCAATGGAAATTTTTTTGGTAAACATAAAATTTTCTTTTGACGTAACTACGATTTAAAAAAAAAAAATTAATTAAAAATTATTTTACGTACTGAAAGGGTAATAATTCATTCATTCATTCATTCATTCATTCATTCAATCACTCATTCATTTTGTTTTTTTTTTTGCCTTTTTCGTAAGCGATTCAATTTATTCGGATTCGAATATTTAAAATTTAATTAATTAATACGTCATTAAAACAACCTTTTGAAAATAAAGTAAAAAACCAGTTTAGTTTTTCCAAAGTGACCGCGACGACGTGTACCTGATTGAAAATAAACAAACGGGAAAAACGTGGAAGAAGAAAAATTATCAATGACGATTATAACAACAAACGAAAAACAAAATAATAATAATAATTCATCATTGTTAAGAAAAATTTTCCTTCTCGTATTCTGAGAATACCCACGTTTAAAAAATTCTTAAAAGAAAATCGATTACAAAACCCCAAATGTTAATTCGATATATCGATCGATTAAATCGATTATTGATTTTTCCCCCCCAAAAAAAAAAAAAAATTAAAAATTTTAATTAGTAAGTACGCAACTTTAAAATATCGAATTAAATAATAATAATAATTAAAAATTTATGTACTGACCGTTGGAAAGAGTTTTGATTTAAAATAATAATGATAATGTTTATAATTATGTCGGAAAATTGAAAATTTTACAGGGAGGAACTTAGGTTTCAAAAAAAAAAAAAAAAAACCGCGTAAAAAGATTTTCCCTAATGTTTTTGTGGTTTTTGCGGATTTCATTTAAAATATCCAAAATTAAAATTTTTCCGACAGGAGAAAATAAAATGATAATAATAATGATTTTTTTAATAACCTTTTAAAAGGTTTTGAAAAAAAAAAAAATCATTTTTAAAATTTATTTTCAAGCCGTGCAATTAAAAAAAAACACTTTTAAAAAAACCTTTTTTTTTTTTTTAAAAGAGAAAAATTATTTTCTTTTCAGCTTTGTTATTAAAATAACAACAAAAAGAAAAGAAAAGAGAAAACGAAAAAAAAAAAAATTAATATAATAAAAAATAACTGCCACGCATTTTTTTTTTTTTTTTAACGACTTGTGCAAATGTTTTTTCTTTTTTTTTTAAATGAAAAAGCGTCCCGGGCGGGGGGGGGAAAAGGCTTTAAGGTTTAAAAAATTAAAATGCCTTCAAACGTCTTTTTCTTTTTTTTTTTCTCGCAAGTTATAAAAAATGATCCGCAACGTTGTCGAGGAGTATAAAAAAAAAAAATAACACGGCATTATTATTTATGGTTAAAAACATCTCTTGAGATATAAAAAGATAAATTGTTGTTGTTGTTGTTGTGGTTGTTTTGGTAAATAATCGATCGTAAACAAACGAATTTACGTCACGGACATAATATTACTCGAGTAAATGAACTATCAAAATTTAAGTTTGTTTTACCCACCACCCACCCCCTCCCCACTCTTCCCTCCCACTCTCAGAAAATGTTTGCTAACTTAAAGATACAGGAAAATTTCAACCCATCGGAAAATCGATCGATATTTTAATTATTAGTAATCGAAAATCATTCCGG
>NW_002987877.1:138958-166346 GCF_000006295.1 Pediculus humanus corporis | reverse complement strand
AGTATATAAGAATGATTTGAAATTATTAGCAATAAACAAAAAAAAAAATGGATGAATTATAAAATTTTTTTTTTTATACAAACAAACAATGGATTTGTTATTATTATTATTATTATTATTATTATTATTATTATTATTATTATTATTATTATTATTATTATGTAAAAAAAAAACGCAAAATCATTCAATACGTGTAATACTTACGGTTTACACACACACACATCTTTGTTAATTATTATTATTATTATTATTATTATATTTTCCCTTTCCAAAGTGTGCCACTTTGCGAGCATCTTCACACGAAACATTTTTAAATTTTTTAACGGTCGTCATTTCCTTCTTTTTAAAGTAAATAATAATAATAATAATAATAATAATATTTAATTTTAAAAAAAAAACTCAAATCGTCGCAATATTATAAATAATATTTTAAATTAATTTTATTTTATCGTAATTTAAACGAAAATTTTTCTTCTCTCTCTCGCCATTTTGTCTCGTTTGCACGTTAAAAACAAAAAAAATTTCCCTGCTTCTTTTTTTTTTTTTTTTGAGGCAGGGAATTTTGTCGCAAGTTTGAAAAATTTTTATTTATTTACTTTTTTTTTATCAATTAAACAACGATAACAAATAATAATTAAACAATAATAATAATAGCGATCGTGTTATGTTTTTTAAATAAAATATTAACGAAATTAAAAAATTTAAGCAGTTATGAGGAGGGAAAGAAAAAAAATGGCGTCCAACGAAACGATTTGTTTTTATCATTCATTCTCCCTTTTTTTTAAATAGTAATTTTTTTTTTTTACGCGTTGAAATAATGATGATAAATTAATTTTAAATAAATAATTAATTTAAAATAATTATTAGAATTAAGAAATTTGTTTTTTTTTTTTTTTTTTTAAATTTTAATTACGAATAAACTTTTCTCAACCTGTACATAACATAAAATTAAATTTTTGCAATAATAAAACGATCGAAAATAATAATAATAATAATCAAATGTAATTATTACGAGAATTAAAAGTTAATATTTTTTTTTTTGTTGTTAATGAAATACTCATTAATAAACTTGTTTTTTTTTTTTTTTTTTTTTTTTTTTGTTATAAACAAAACTTCACAATTGTAAAAAAAAAAAAAAAAAAAACCTTTAAAAGTATTAAAAAACTCATCCATACTTTTAATAAATAAAAAAATTAATTAAATAAAAACATAAAATAAGTATTTAAATGTTACATAATTTAATTATTATTAAAAATTATTTTTATTACTTTATTATTATTATTATTATTATTATTAATTTTCCAATTTTTTAAAAAAAATTTTTGTAAATGGAAAGAACGTTAAGAATAATAAATGAATTAAATTTTTTTATTGGGGATTAAAAATTTTTTTTTTTTTTTTAATAAATAAAATTATTAACATTAAACAAAATAATAATAATAATAATAATTTATTATTACTCAATAATATTCGATACTGATAATTAACTTCTAGATAAGTAATTAAAATTTTCTTCCATATTTTCTTTAAAAAATCGTTTCGTAATATTTTTTATTAATTTTTTTTTGGAATTATTACACGAATTACAAAAAAAAAAACGTTTATTTCTCCATCTTTCCTTATACCAACAACAACAACTCGAAATCGTAAATAGAGAAAATTTTTGTAAAAACAAACAAACAAACAAAAAAAACTACAACGAAAATCGTTGTTACAAACGATGGGGGGATTGTAAAAAAAAATTTTCGTGAAATAAAATTTCATAATCGAGAGTAAAAAAAAAAAAAAAAATGTTTAACGCACTCACGCACTTCACGTTCATACAACAACAACAACAACAACAACAAACAACACAACACGCATACGATACGTTTACATAATTTAAAAAAAAGAAACTTTTTTTTTAATAAATTATATTATTAATCGTAACTTCTATTAAACGTTCCAAAATACAAAAAAACAACAAATTATTTACGTGAATAATAAAAATAATAAATTTAATAAAAAAATATAATGTCAGGTATTGAACTTTAAACGTGATAAAACAAACAAACAAACGAACAAACGAATTTTTTTTTTTCCATCGTTTAATTAATTCGATATATATATATACATACATACGTAATTATTTTATTTTGTAATAATTTCGTTGCAAAAGTTTTCTTTTTTTTTTACCAAATTTAAAAAAAAAAAAAGAAAATGTAATGACAAAGTTCAATTTTAGATGTGAAATTAAATAATAATAATAATAATAGATGATGATGATGATGATGATGAAATGAAAGCAAATAAAAATGTCACAGATTGTAAATCGTATAACCGATTATTATTAAATTTGACCAAAAATTCTCCAAAAGTTTTTTATTATTATTATTATTTAATTTTTTTTTTGCAAACCGTAACGAGTAAGAAAAAAAAAATAATTAAAAGTTTATCTCTCTCTCTTTCTCTCTCTCTCTCTCTCTCGCTCTGTTATCAGTAGTAAAAATTTTGTAAAGATTGATAACGTTATTTAATTATTTTATATAAATAATATTTAAATTAATTATCCTTCCTAAACACTTTTTTTTATTTATTTATTTACAAAAGAAAACTAGGGGAAAAAAAATTTTTTTTTGTCGTGTCTTTAGAAACGTTTGTTTTTGTTTACAAAAGTGGTTATAGAGAATTTTTTTAAACGGTGTCGCAATGAAGATGGCGACGATGATAATTAAACATAATTAAATAATTAATATCAAACTCGACAATTCAAATTTCATAATTAAATTTAACATTTAAAAAAAAAATTTTTTTTTTTTTGAATAATAATAATAATAATAATAATTTAAAAATGCGGAATTAAAATTTTGTAAATAAATTAAAAATTTTAATTAATTAATTAATTAAATAAATAAATAAAATAGGAAAAAAAAAACCGGATAAGGAAAATTTTATCTAGAATTTTGTATAAAAGGGTAAAATATGTGTCAGTGATATCAAGTCTTTACTTCTTACTGATTCACCTTTTTTTTCGGTTGTTGTTTGTTGTTGTTGTTGTTGTAAGTCCTTCATGATGAGTCGGTAATGACAGGGTTGGCAACAACTATCAAGGCAATTCAGTTAGTTATTCAAAAAAAAAAAAAAAAAAAAATTTAGGCTTAACACGTTCTTCCTTGTCGTATGGAGAAGAAGAAGAAAAATTGAATCGAAAAATTTATTTATTTAGAAAAATTTTCCCGAACCGTCGCGTACACGCACACCCACACACACACACCCATACGCGAGAGATAGAGCCAAAAACAATAAATAATATAAAATAATTTAAATTTAAAATTTTTTTTTTTTAAATGTGAAAAAGAGTAAATAGATTAATAAAATTTCATGTTTACATTAAAAAAGGTCAATTAACGAACTTTTTTTTTTTTTACCTGATGTAAAAATATTGATAAAACAATTTCATTTTGATAAAATCAAAAAAAAAATTTTTTTCTCTCATTATTTCATAATTAATTTTACAACAATTTTACCACTTAAGGAAAAAAATTAGTTAGTGCCACGACAAATTAATTTTTTTTTAAATTTTTTCTCATTCATCTCATATTCAAACAAACTCGGTTTGTAAGATTAAAAAATTTTTTTTTTTAAACAAAATCATCAAAATTTATTTCAATTTAATTTCAATATAATAAAAAAATTATAATAACAAACGTTTAAATTTGTTTGTTATCATTATTATCACAACAAACACAAACAATTATTAATTTTTTATTAAAATATTTTGTATAAAAAAAAAAATCTCATTCCTTAAAATATTTATAAACTATTATAGGTTTTTTTTCATTAGTATTACGTCACATCCTTTTTCCGGTTCAAAATAAATAATAATTAATTTCTTAATCGATCATCGAATACTCATCCCCATCCCCCATACTCCTCCCCCCGACATTATATATAATTATAATTATTATTATTATTTTGTAAATTATGTCACGGAGTCAAAAGATTCAGTTTTTTTTTCCCCCATAAAAATAATAAAATCCATAAATTTAATATTTTTAATAAATCGATATACGAATGAGGTAATTAATTGTTGTAATTATTAAAAATAAAATAATAAAAAGAAAATTTGTTCCATGTGTGGGTGTGTGCGTGCGTGCGTGCGTGCGTTTTATTAAAAAAAAAAATTTTTTTATTTGCATTTATTGAATATCATTTTTTTAATTGACAACAACAACAACAACAACAATAATAAAATAAATAAAAACCTGTTGGATGGGAGGGGGAGGGGCAAGGGGAAGAAGGGGGAGAACAAGGGGGCAAGGGGAGGGAAACAATCAAATTTAATTACGACTCTAAAGGATTCAGGTTCAACCTTTTTATTATTAAATTGAATGTTTTTTAAAAAAAAGAGACTTAATTACGAAACGTTTTTTTTTTTTTTACTATTACATCAAGGGATATAAACACATTAAGGGATGAAAGGGGGGGGAGTGAAAACGATTTCAAATAATAATAATAATAATAATACAGACGTCGGAGAACGTAAAAGACAAGAGAAAAAAAAGTGAAATTGACGAAAGTGAAACAAAAAAAGAAAAAAAAAAAGTTTTATCCATTGTGAATGGATTTATAAACAAAAGGTACACAAACTGTCGAGAAAGAATATTATTATTATTAGTATACCTGTATTTGTAGGGGAGGTGGTAGGTACGAAGAACATACCACGTGCTCCCACTTGATCATCGTTTCGCTTTGTTGTAACATCCGTCTATCTATATATAAGACAATTAAATGGCGAATATTTAAGTTAATTCTCAATAAATCTTTCATCTCGTAACATCAATTTTTCTTTCTTTTTTTTTTGTTTTTGTAAAATAATTATGTGGTTCATACCTAACTGATTTTTTTTTTTTTCGTACGGGTATACACATTTATATAAAAGTTTTTTATATCGATCGAAAGTGAAAAACTAACGTAACAAAAAAAAAGGAAAAGTTTTTTGTTTTTTTTCTCTCTCGTATTATTATTATAAACCGACAGGAGAAAAATAAAAAAAAAAAAAAAAACGAATTAAAAAAGAAAACTTTTAAGAGTTTTGTGTGATTGTGTTATCAATAAATAAATAAAAAACGAAGATGAAGTTGTTTTTGGTAAGTAAAAAAAAATTTTCCAACAGAAAACAAACGATTCGAGGGGAGAACGGACAGTAAAGTTTTAAAATTTTAAAATTTTATTTTTATTTTTGAAACAAAAAAAAACGTTAAAAGAGATTTTTTTTCTTCTGCTGCTGCTGTTGTTGTTGTTGTAAATTCTAAAACCACGTTTAAATTTATTATTATTATTAAACCGAGAATTAGATTATTAAAATTAAATCGAGACCCCCCCCCATTTAATTATTAATTTAAATTTTTGTTGTACGTAAATTAATAAATAATAAAATTTAGGAAAGAAAAAAATGGATTTTATATAAATTTTAAATTTCCCGCCAAAAAAAAAGTAACCGTTAAATTTTTTAACCGTTAAAATAACGAACGGACTAAAAGGTGGGAAAAAAAAATGGCGGCGGTGGTGGTGACTTCACTACTTTTTTTTTTTTTACGTAACACGAGAGAAAGAAAAAAAAACTAATGAAAACGTGTCACCATCATTTATATTTTAACAACAATCTGCCACGTTAAAAAAAAATATATGTAATTTTGCGTAAATTTTTTATTTTTCGTAATTTTTTTTAAAATAAAAAAAAAAAAAAAAGTAAACCTTATGAAAAAAAATTTCCCACCGAAATATTTTGTAAAATTTCGACGGCAGCAGAAGACGAAAAAAAAAATTTTTTTTTTAAATTCTATCAAATAAACTCTCCCCAGAGTCAAAATTTTGCACAAACAAACAAAGAATTTAAAAAATAAAAAAAAGTTTATCGTTTTTTTTTTTTTTTTGTAATCAATAAGTCATAGGTCATAACGATTAAAAAATTTCAGTCAGTAACAAGATTGTCGTGTCATTAACATTAATTATCTCACACCGTATTATAATAATAATAATAATAACGAAAAAAATGATACAAATATTTATTATTACCTCTCAGTCTATCAAATTTCCCCAACCTTATCGATTGAGTAATAGTTAATAATAATTCTCCATCTTTAAAAAAATTTTCTTTTTGTTTTTTTTCTGTTTTATTTTTTAGGTTTCTGCTGTTGCTGTTTCATTATTTTTATGCATTCAAGCTAAAGAATTGGTATCCAAACGTGAAGCACCGTGTAAGTAACATAAAAAAATTTTTTTTTTGATTAAAACTAATTAAATTTAAGTGCGAACGTTTAACGCGAACGTTAACCAATTCAAACAATAAATAATTATTATTATTATTATTACGTAACGACATTATTAAATGAATGAGCAAATTTTTTTTTTTTTTTTTGTTTAAACGATACGCGAATGAATAATTAAGAAGAAAAAAAATTTTTTTTCACAATGCAAACAATAATATAATTACTCGTAAAATACACGAAAATAATAATAATAATAATAATAATAATAATAATAATAATCCACGTTGTTGTTGTTGTTGTAATTTTCATTTATTTAATTACAATCACGAATTGTTACAACAAAACTGAAATTTTCACTTGTCAACACTTGTTTAATAAACAAAAATTTATTTAATTATTATTATTATTACTATTAAAGTACCTTATAATATTTTCCATAAAGAAAATTCGTTAAACTATAACCATTTATGGTAATGATTTATATTAACGTCTGTTCGATAGTGAAAACAAAACAACAAAACGTCCCGAGGGTAGTAAACAACAACAACAACAAAAAAGGCGCGAATTCTTGTCTATCTGCACGTTTTCATTGTTCGCCCTTTTCCTTTGAAATAAAACAAAAAAATTAATGGAGAGGAAAAGTTTTTGTCGATTAAAATTTATCGTAAAAAATTATTTTAAATTTAAAATAAGAAATTTTTAACAACGAACGCCATTAATATTTTTTAAAAAAACGAACAAAAATTTTTAAAAAATTTTTATTTCCATTCGGACGCGTCGTACGCGTGATTCATATTAAGTGTAGCCAACCGAAATCGTCACAAAAAAAAAAAATTCGTTTTGTTTTTGTTGTTTTCGGTATTAAATAATCACAAAAATTATCCAATATATAAAAATTTCATTTCCGTTATATTACTATTATTATTATTATTATTTCGTTTTTAATTTGATTATTTAGGAAATGAATATTTAATAAATAATAATAATAATAATAATATTTAATTACGACAATTTTTTTTAAATTTCAATAACCGTATCATCGAACGTTTATTTTTAAAATTATCGACTTTCTCATTTTTTTTTATTCTTTTGTCTAAACAATAAACTTTATTATAATTTTTTTAAATGGTAATCGTCTGCTGTAATTAAATAGGTGTAAAAAAAAATTTTTGTTTTTTTTTAGTCGTTACGTAAGTGAAAAGGTGGAAAAAAAAAAAAAAACGAAGTGGGAAGTGGAAAAAAATAGAAAGAAACGAAAGCGATTATTATTATTATTATTATTATTATTATTATTATTATTATTATTATTATTATTTAATACAAAAACATTTCAAAACGGTTTTCGAACACGTTTTTACGTTTTTTTTTTTTTTTTTATGAAAAACGTGCGATACGAATCGATCGATAATTGATTTTTATAAAATAACTTTTGAAAAATTTTGCTTTGTTTTGTTTTTCCGTTTTTCGTGGAAGCCATTTTGAAAAAAAAAGAATTACAATAGTATAAATAACGGAAAATTGTATTAATCGTCTATTTACACGACAAATAACACAATAAATGAGCACCTAAAATGAATGAATGGGTTTTTAAAAAATTGATTGATTGATTGATTGTATTTTTTGACGTGGGAATAAAAAAATTTTCATTTATTGTGATGAGAGTATTGTTATCAATGTTGTTAACAAATGATAAGGTAAATAAATTATCGTAAAATTGACCTTTTTCATAAATAAAAAATAAGAGGAGGAGGAGGAGGTGAAAGTTTTCTTTAAACACTTACTTTATTATTCTGTTATTTATTATTATTTTTCACTCAAACCTTACTCACCGCCTTTTATGGTGGAGAATTAGACTTTTATAATTTAATCGAATGTATGTAAAAGAAAAAAAAGAATAGTAATACCGTAGAAAAGAAATTTCATTGCAAAATATCTCTTTATAATGTTATAGTTGCCGGATACCCAAGAGAAAATCCTTCCCCGGCATTTACTTTGCCTGGAGCCGGTGGAGCTGGTGGTGGCGGATTTGGTCCATCGTCCGGAGGCTTTTCATCAGGTACTCCCAGTTTAAAAAAATTATTAAGTAAAACATTTCAAAAACGAAAAAAAAAAGGAAAAGATTATATTAAAATCAAAATATTCTTCACAGGGGCCTTTGGATCTAAATCCCCAAGTGGAGGGTTTGGAGGTTCATCCGGAAGTTCCGGAGGACTAGGTGGATCGGGAGGGTTCGGAGGATCCCGACCAAGCTCTAGTTACGGAGCTCCATCCGCAGGCGCATTCGGAGGAGCTGGAGGAAGCGGTGGCGCCGGAGGATTAGGAGGGTCCGGTGGATTTGGTGGTTCCGCTGGACTCGGAGGAGCTGGAGGAAGCGGTGGCGCTGGAGGATTAGGAGGATCTGGTGGATTTGGTGGTTCCGCTGGACTCGGAGGATCCGGCGGATTTGGTGGCTCTGGTGGCCGCGGAGGATCCGGTGGATTTGGTGGTTCTTCTGGATCTAGACCAAGTTCAACTTACGGAGCTCCATCATCGGGAGCTTTTGGAGGATCTAAAGGTAGTGGCGGCGCTGGAGGTTCTGGTGGATTTGGAGGATCAGGATCCGGGGGTTTCGGAGGATCTGGAGCCGGAGGATTCGGAGGATCCGGTGGTGCCGGTGGATTTGGTGGTTCTTCTGGATCTAGACCAAGTTCAACTTACGGCGCTCCCTCATCTGGTGCTATTGGAGGATCTAAAGGTAGTGGTGGCGCTGGAGGATTAGGAGGATCCGGTGGATTCGGAGGTTCTGGAGGACTCGGAGGATCCGGCGGATTTGGTGGTGCTGGTGGACTCGGAGGATCCGGCGGACACGGTGGTGCCGGTGGATTTGGTGGTTCTTCCGGATCTAGACCAAGTTCAACTTACGGCGCTCCATCATCTGGTGGTTTTGGAGGATCTAAAGGTAGTGGTGGTGCTGGAGGATTAGGAGGATCCGGTGGATTCGGTGGTTTTGGCGGACTCGGAGGATCTGGAGCCGGAGGTGCTGGAGGATTCGGAGGGTCCGGTGGTGCCGGTGGATTTGGTGGTTCTTCTGGATCAAGACCAAGTTCAACTTACGGCGCTCCCTCATCTGGTGGTTTTGGAGGATCTAAAGGTAGTGGTGGCGCTGGAGGATTAGGAGGATCCGGCGGATTCGGTGGTTCTGGTGGACTTGGAGGATCCGGCGGATTTGGTGGCGCTGGTGGACTCGGAGGATCCGGCGGACACGGTGGTGCCGGTGGATTTGGTGGTTCATCTGGTTCTAGACCAAGTTCGACTTATGGAGCTCCATCATCTGGAGCTTTTGGAGGATCTGGAGGTAGTGGTGGAGCTAAAGGATCTGGAGGATTCGGTGGATCAGGTTCTGGTGGCGCTGGAGGATTAGGAGGATCTGCTGGATTCGGAGGTTCTGGAGCAGGTGGTGCTGGAGGACTTGGAGGATCCGGCGGACGCGGTGGGTCCTCTGGATTTGGTGGTTCTTCTGGATCTAGACCCAGTTCAACATATGGCGCTCCATCATCTGGTACTTTCGGTGGTGCTGGAGGATTAGGAGGATCGGGAGGATTTGGAGGTTCTGGAGGACTTGGTGGTTCCGGAGCAGGAGGCGTTGGAGGTTTCGGAGGATCTGGCGGACGCGGTGGTGCCGGTGGATTCGGTGGTTCATCGGGTTCTAAACCAAGTTCAACTTATGGAGCACCTTCCACAGGTGGATTTGGTGGATTAGGTGCTGGTGGCGCTGGAGGATCAGGTGGTTTCGGAGGTGCTGGAGCTGGTGGTGCTGGAGGACTCGGAGGTTCTGGTGGACTTGGAGGGTCCGGTGGATTCGGAAGTTCTGGTGGTAAAGGTACAGCTGTTGGATTTGGTGTTTCTGGATCATCAAGACCAAGCACATTATATGGTGCCCCAAGTACCGGAGGTTTCGGAAGCACATCCGGTGGTGCTGGAGGTTCTGGTGGATTTGGAGGATCAGGATCCGGTGGTTTCGGAGGATCTAAAGGTAGTGGTGGTGCTGGAGGATTAGGAGGATCCGGTGGATTCGGTGGTTCTGGAGGACTCGGAGGATCCGGCGGATTTGGTGGTGCTGGTGGACTCGGAGGATCCGGCGGACACGGTGGTGCCGGTGGATTTGGTGGTTCCGGATCTAGACCAAGTTCAACATACGGTGCTCCATCAGCTGGTGCTTTTGGAGGATCTAAAGGTAGTGGTGCCGCTGGAGGATTAGGAGGATCCGGCGGATTCGGTGGTTCTGGAGGATTCGGAGGATCTGGAGCCGGAGGTTCTGGAGGATTTGGAGGATCCGGCGGCCACGGTGGATCTGGAGCCGGAGGTGCTGGTGGATTCGGAGGTTCATCTGGTTCTAGACCAAGTTCAACTTACGGAGCTCCATCATCTGGATCATTTGGAGGATCTAAAGGTAGTGGTGGCGCTGGAGGATTAGGAGGATCTGGTGGATTCGGAGGTTCTGGTGGTGCTGGAGGATTCGGAGGAACTGGAGCCGGAGGTTTTGGAGGATTTGGAGGATCCGGCGGCCACGGTGGATCTGGAGCCGGAGGTGCCGGTGGATTCGGAGGTTCATCTGGTTCCAGACCAAGTTCAACTTACGGAGCTCCATCATCTGGATCTTTTGGAGGATCTAAAGGTAGTGGTGGCGCTGGAGGATTAGGAGGATCTGGTGGATTCGGAGGTTCTGGAGGATTAGGAGGATCCGGCGGATTTGGTGGCGCTGGTGGACTCGGAGGATCCGGCGGACACGGTGGTGCCGGTGGATTTGGTGGTTCTTCCGGATCTAGACCAAGTTCAACATACGGTGCTCCATCATCTGGAGCTTTTGGAGGATCTAAAGGTAGCGGTGGCGCTGGAGGATTCGGAGGATCCGGCGGATTTGGTGGTTCTGGTGGACTTGGAGGATCTGGAGCCGGAGGTGCTGGTGGATTTGGTGGTTCTGGAGCTGGTGGTGCTGGAGGATCCGGCGGACATGGTGGTGCCGGTGGATTTGGTGGTTCCTCTGGCTCTAGACCAAGTTCAACCTACGGAGCTCCATCATCTGGAGGTTTTGGAGGATTTGGAGGTAGCGGTGGAGGTAAAGGATCTGGTGGGTTCAGAGGCTCTGGAGCTGGTGGTGCTGGAGGATTCGGAGGATCTGGAGCCGGAGGTTCTGGAGGATTTGGAGGATCTGGCGGCCACGGTGGTGCCGGTGGATCTGGAGCCGGAGGTGCTGGAGGATTCGGAGGATCTGGTGGTGCCGGTGGATTTGGTGGTTCTTCCGGATCTAGACCAAGTTCAACTTACGGTGCTCCCTCATCTGGAGCTTTTGGAGGATCTAAAGGTAGTGGTGGCGCTGGAGGATTAGGAGGATCTGGCGGATTCGGTGGTTCTGGTGGACTTGGAGGATCTGGAGCCGGTGGTGCTGGTGGATTTGGAGGTTCTGGTGGACTTGGAGGATCTGGAGCCGGTGCTGCTGGTGGATTCGGAGGTTCTGGTGGTGCTGGAGGATTCGGAGGGTCCGGAGGTGCCGGTGGATTCGGAGGTTCATCTGGTTCTAGACCAAGTTCAACTTACGGAGCTCCATCATCTGGATCTTTTGGAGGATCTAAAGGTAGTGGTGGCGCTGGAGGATTAGGAGGATCCGGTGGATTTGGAGGATCTAGTGGTTCTGGTGGACTTGGAGGATTAGGAGGTAGTGGTGGTGCTGGAGGATTCGGAGGATCCGGTGGATTAGGTGGTTCTGGTGGTTTTGGTGGTTCATCCGGATCTAGACCAAGCTCAACTTATGGAGCTCCTTCTAAAGGTGGATTCGGTGGTTCAGGAGCCGGAGGTTCTGGAGGTTTTGGTAGCTCAGGAGCCGGAGGTTCTGGAGGTTTTGGTGGTTCAGGAGCCGGAGGTTCTGGAGGTTTTGGTGGTTCTGGAGCCGGAGGTTCTTTCGGGTCTGGTAGTTTCGGAGGTAACAAAGGCTCCGGTTTTGGAGGATTGTCTGGAGTTGGTGGATTCGGTGGATCTTCTTTTGGAAGTAGGGTTCCTTCAACTGTTACTCAACAAACTGATGCCAATGGAGCTTACATTTATTGAGTGTAATTTTAAATTTGGTAATATGGTTTTAATTTGAGACCCACATGGTATTAAATAATTCATTTTTTAATACTGACTCAATGTTTTCTTTTAACTTACTCTTGGTATACAATAATCATGAGAATTCTATTGTAATTTTTTTTTGCAATAAGTAAAACTCAGCAAAGGTCAGCTGTTTGTGTCTGCTCATTCGGTTATTTATTTTTTAAAAATTATAATTCTTTTTTTTTTTTTATTAATATTTAATGAGTAATTTTTAAAAAATTATACATACAGAAACATGTTTTTTTTTTTTTTTTTTTCCTACTAATTGTAAAAAAATGTACTTAAACTTTTTTTTTTTTTTGTAACTTATGCTACTGTTTTTTATTGAAATGACTTTTTGTATTTTTATACTTTACTGTATATAAACTTTTGTAGTTTAATTTTAATACATATTTAATTTACTTATTTTTTAAAAGCATGTTTCTGTATGAAGCATTTTTTTATTACAGCTTACCTTTGTGTATACAAATTCGAATAGAGTTCTTTAATTATAACTTATACCAAGAGTAATATTAAATGTAATTTATAAATTGTATTTTTGTATTGTAAATTTTGTAAAAATCAGTTTAAAAAAATTTTTTTTTAAAAATAAACTATTTAAAAAAAATTATTTTTATAAATTGTGACATGATTTTACCTCACCATTGTAAAACATATTTATTATTACTTGAAAATAATTTTTGTATGAATTCCACATAAAATATGCTAATTATATTTTTTCCTTAAAATTATTTACAATGAAATTTGCTATAATTACAGGTCCTCGAACAGAATTACATAGTTTATAGAATATACTCCATTTTCAATTTCATTTAGCACCAATTAAACATTTTCCTTATACTTTTGACATCACAAAAAAATAAAAGTGTAAGTACTTAGATAATTCTACCTTTGATTAAATCGTTAATCGATCACACAAATATTTTTTTATACAATTTACTAAAACTTAAATAATTCCATGAAAACTTCGTTCCATTGCATTCGTTGAAAGAAAGAATTTTATTTATACAGGGTTGTCAAATTTCGCAAGAATTTCGTGCCACGATAGATGGTTGTGATATCGTTTCTTTTAATTGATAATAACATGTTTTCTATGTCATTTAATTTTATTTATATATATTTTTTATTATGTTACAAATTCGAAATTAGAACTATTTAAATACTTTAAATTTAAATGAATGTTACGTTTTTAATTGTTTTTCATGTATATTTTAAGCACAAGTTATAAATATATTTTCATTGATTAAAAAAAATGGGAAAAGAAGAAATTGGGGTAAAACACGAAACAGAGCCTTCTAAATTATTGTCTCTGTTTCCTGTTTTATTAGGAATGATTGCAATACCTTTGGCTTTAACTTTTTGGTTTACAAATATATGGTTGTTTCATTTACCCTATAAAGGAGAAGATGAAATGGAACATATACCTCCGACTAGATGGTTGGCTTCAATATCTATACCCATTATTGTTGCTGGTAATATTATAAATAAATAATTGATAATTATTTTATTATTAAAAGTGAAATTTAATAATTTCATACAATAGTTTTAGGATTTAGAAATAAAAGCATCAATAAAAGTGGAGCAATATCGGGATTAATTGTAGGATTTTTTATTACATTAAGTAGTTATTGCTTTTTGGCTTGTCTTATGACATTTTTTATTACCGGTTCAAAAGTAACTAAAATAAAAAGCAAGGAAAAAAGAAAATTTGAAAAAAATTTTAAAGAAGGTAGGTTTGCATGTGTAAAATGACTTGAATTAAAATTTATATTCATTTCTTTAAATTTAACGATTTCAATAGGTGGTGAACGTAATTGGATTCAAGTGATTTGTAATGGCGGCATGGCAACATTTTTAGCTATTTTGTATTTACTCGACTATGGCAGCGGTGAATTGGCAATTAATTTTAGTACAAATTACAGAGCATCATGGTTATCTATTGGAATTTTAGGTTTTAAATATTTTAAAATTATTTTATACATTTAAATTTAAAGTTTAAATTGACAATAATTCTAACCTTTCATTTCATTAGGAGTATTTGCTTGCTCGAATGGAGATACATGGGCATCAGAATTAGGAACTGTTTTTGGCGGTCAACCATTTCTAATAACATCTTTTAAACCTGTACCCAAAGGAACAAATGGAGGAGTAACACTTTGTAAGACATAATATTTTTTTCCTTCTTTTAAAAAAAATTTTTAACCTGCTTATTAAAAAATAATATTATTATTATTTTTTTATTTTAGTCGGTCTTTTTGTTAGTTTCCTCGGAGGGATATTCATAGGTCTTTCATATTACTTAAGTCTGTTGTATTGTGTCGATGGTAATCTTTTATCAAAAGGTCCTGCTCAGTGGCCTTTAATTTTAATCGGTGGTTTTGCAGGATTGCTCGGAAGCTTGATTGACTCATTTTTAGGAGCTACATTACAATTTTCAGGTAAAGTAAAAAACAAATACTTAACTCATTAATTAAAATTAAGTTTCCGGGTTTTTAAATCCTTATCAACTCGACTATATATTTTTTCATAAAATATTTAAACCAATTTTTTCCCGTTTTTAAATGTGTGATAAATGTCATAACACTAAGTAAATAAATTTTAAAATAAGCTGACCTTTGACCTGAGATAATGGTAATTCATTTTCACAGAATATTTTTAACCAGCATTATTCCATTGATAATACATTAATGAAAATAATTTTATTTTTAAAACAGGTATAGAAAAATCGAGTGGATGCATTGTGGAACACTCTGGTGATGGTATAATTCCAATTACTGGAAATCAAATTTTAGATAATCAATCTGTAAACTTATTATCCACAATTATAATGGGTTATTTGACTCCTGTTTGTGCCAAAATATTTCTTATTTAAAAGACTGTTGTATTTTTTTTTTTTCAAACTGTAATTTAATCTCAATTAGATATTATTATTATTATTATTTTTTATTATAAATATATACGTAATTATAAAGCGCACAATTAAGTAATTTTTTTTTTTTTAATAACCAATAATAATTATCCTACATAAAAAAAAGTGGTGACAACAATCAAAATATACGTAAAAACGTGGCACAAGAAACTAAGTATTGAGCGACATTTTTTTTTTTCCTTGGTAAAGGAGGTTAAGAAGTTAAAAAATTTAAGAAATGAATGTGATTTAGGTACGTTAAAATTGATAATTTTCTATTAATTCATTAAAATAATTCAAATTATTTATTTTAACTTATATTGACATTTAATTGTGCTCTAATTCGCATATGAAAAATTTTTTTTTTGCCACTAATGAGGTTTTAAATTTTTTCCAGAATTTTTTACATTTAATAAGAACTTTTATTATACAATGCCTCGAAATGAACAGGTCGATATGAATTTATTTAATATGATTAGATTTCATCATAGAGCAAGGCTTAATAAACGTTAAAAATTTAAAAAAAAAAAAAAAAAAAAAAAATTTTAGTATCTTCATTTGCTATTAATAAACACACATTATTATAAGTTTATTTTTTTTTAAATGATGTAATCATTATTAATAGATAAATCCAAGTTATTTAATGTATGCATTGTTTATTTGCAGTAGTAGTGATTGTTATTTTATTTTATTTTATTTAAAATCACCCTAAAGAAAGCATTTATTATTATTATTATTTATGTTATATTATTTTGATGGTATTTTCGAAGGCATGTGATTTTAACTTATGCTTTTTATATATTTGTTTTTTTTTTTTTAATTCATTATTATTATTATTTTTATTATTTTATTTTGTTTTTGCAGTTTTAAATATGCTTGCCACATTGATAAGCAATCAATATTCATTTCACAGGGTCATGTGCCTTTTTTTTTTCGTTAGTTAAAAAAAAAAAAAAAAAAGTATTTTTTTTTTAAATTTAAAAGGGGTTGCCTTTAAATTTTAAATGGCAGCATATATTAATAGAGCAATCTCTATGATGCCTGGTGAGGGGGCAACTTCAAGGGGTACCCTTGTTTCAAATGGGGATTCAAGAGTGTTAAATTCTCCTCTTCAGATATTTGTTAGAGCCAAAAAGCAGATAAATGATATATTTATTGATGTCGAAGATTATGTGAAAGATGCAGTGAATTATATGCAAGGTATGCATTTATAACATTCCATAAAAATGTCAAACTACCACTGTAATAATAATAATAATGGTTCTATATGTATGTTTATTTTGAAGAATTAAAAAAAGAAGATGGAATCCCTTTAGAAAATGACATTAAACTCATTACAAGCTTTATTGATAAAGTTCATGCGATTAGAGATGTTTTAAAAAGAGATCACATGAAAGTAGCATTTTTCGGAAGGACGAGTAATGGAAAATCAACAGTCATTAATGCTATGCTTAGGGAGAAAATATTACCCAGCGGAATCGGTCATACTACAAATTGTTTCCTTCAAGTTGAAGGTTCTGAAAATGGAGAAAGTTACCTCATGACGGAAGGTTCAAAAGAAAAACAAAATGTAAAGGTAGTGTTGACGGTTTTTTTAATTTCAATTTTTTTAGGTTTTGCTAAAGCTCTCAATAGAAAATTTCATTTGTTTTCCAAATTTTTTTTTTTTCGTTTCAGTCAGTTGCTCAATTGGGACATGCATTGTGTAAAGAAAAATTAGTCGAAAGTCAATTGGTTAAAATATTTTGGCCGAAAGATAAATGTTTATTGTTGAGAGATGATGTCGTATTTGTCGATTCACCCGGTATTGATGTCTCCCCTAATTTAGACGATTGGATTGATAAACATTGTTTGGATGCCGATGTATTTGTACTGGTTGCAAATGCAGAAAGCACACTAATGGTCACAGTAAGTCAACAACATTTACTCTAATATGTGCATGCATATTTGATTGTTAAACATGGCGTCAGGTATCAAAAAATTTTCTTTTTAGGAAAAAAACTTTTTCCACAAAGTTTCAACTCGATTGTCTAAACCAAACATTTTTATTTTAAATAATCGATGGGATGCTTCAGCATCAGAACCGGAATTTTTAGATGGGGTGAGTTTAACCTAATAATCGTCATTTAAAGTTCAATAATAATGAATAATAATAATAATAATATTTTTTTACGAGCCAATTAATAATAATAATAATAATAATAACAATAGTATTTAATACAAATAAAATTATTATGGAAATTATTTTAATTTTTTAAGCTAAACGTTGAACAGGATCAGGTGTGTATATTTTTCATTCACATAAACTAATATTTAATTTTTATTTTCAAACTCCTTAATATTATCGAACGGCATTCATTAATCAAAAAATTTTCTATCTCATTTAGCTAAAGCACTATAATAATAATAATAATAATAATAATAATTTTTTTTTCCCCCCACGATTTCGAGCTTTTGTTTGTACGCAAAAACCGTTAAAAATGCTCAACGTTTCTCGTGTGTCATTTACATTTATTAATTTTACAAAATGGGGATTGAATTAAATGCATTTTTTTCCTATGGTCTACAGGTTCGTTCTCAGCACACGGAGAGAACAATGGAATTCCTTGTTAAAGAATTAAAAGTTTGTACGCAAAAGGAAGCGCAAGAAAGGATATTTTTCGTTTCGGCAAAAGAAGCTCTCCAAGCACGATTGTGCGAACAAAAAGGACAACCCGCACACGGTGAGAAGAACGATTTTTTTTTTTTAAAATTTTCGCAACATGACGGATTATAATAACGAATATTTTTTAGCTGGAGCGCTCGCCGAAGGTTTTCCCAACCGTTATTTCGAATTTCAAGATTTTGAAAAAAAATTCGAAGAATGCATATCAAAATCCGCGGTTAAAACGAAATTCGATCAACATTCGCAGAGGGGAAAATTAATCGCTTCGTAAGTTAAAAATATGTGTGCGCATTTTAATAATTTCCACATCGAATTATTTTATTTAATTTATTTAATTTAAAGGGACATTCGTCACGTCATGGACAACATTTACGAAACGACGTTGAGATTGAAATCTGAAAAAGCATCCGTTAAAAAATTGGTGTACGAAAAATTAAATTTTACCGAACAACAACTTTTACTACTCACGCAAGAAATGAAAGAAAAAATAAATCACATGGTTGATGACGTAGAACAGAAAGTACGTACGTCACTCATTGCAACGTTGCCTTTTTTTTTTTTTTTAAATTTAATTATTGCTTTATGACGTGTTAAAGGTTTCGAAAGCGTTGAACGAAGAAATACGACGTCTTTTCGTTTTGGTCGACGAATTTAATCTTCCCTTTCATCCGGAACCCCTCGTGCTCAACGTGTACAAGAAAGAAATTCACGCACACGTCGAAAACGGTTTGGGAAGTAATTTAAGAGCGAGACTCTCGAGCGCTTTAGCCATGAACATTGAAAACAGTCAAAGGGAAATGACGGGTGAGTGGTTGGTTATTTTTGAATGATTAACGGACTCGACGGGGGGGTGGGAAAAACACGTGAAAATTAATTTTGTTTTAGGGAGGATGATGGAATTACTACCGGATGATAAGAAACAATTGTTGGTATCCATGCTTCCGAGAAAGGAACCCTTTCAGATATTGTATCGACTCAATTGTGATAATTTGTGTGCGGATTTTCAAGAAGATTTGGAATTTAGATTTTCTTGGGGATTAACGGCGATTATAAATAGGTTCACGGGGAAATCCGGTCACAAAATCGCGCTTAGCAATTACAAAACATCGGTACTAATCTAATTTATGTGATAAAACCTTTCTTTTTACGATTTTGATTGAACGAGGATGGATAATCCCGATGAATGAATCATCTTTTAAATGATTAAAGGTGCCATCGGGAATGCCAACACCGGATACGTCTTTAGATTTTCGAGGATTATCTCCCGCACCGATTAACATGAGCAGCAACGATTGGTCGTTAATATCTAGAATGGCAATGGCATCGGTTAGCTCTCAGGGAACGATGGGAGTTCTCTTACTCACGGGTTTTGTAAGCATTTTTTTTTTTTTTTAAATTATTATTATATCTTAAGATTTCTTCGATATACCAACTTTCCAATTCTAGATGATGAGAACGGTCGGTTGGAAAGTCATACTAGTTACCGGAGCCCTGTACGGATGCGTTTATTTCTACGAAAGATTAACGTGGACGAACAAGGCAAAAGAGAAAACATTTAAAAAGCAATACGTTAATCACGCGACAAAAAAACTCAGAATGATTGTCGATTTGACGTCCGCAAATTGCAGTCATCAAGTTCAACAGTGAGTATATATAGTGCATGCATAGAGTTTGTGACGTCATCAAAAACAAAACGGTTAATTTTTTTTTTCTCTCTCTCTCCTTCCCCTTCCCCCCTTATCCACAGGGAACTTTCGTCAACGTTTGCGAGATTGTGTCACCTGGTTGACGAGTCGACGACGGAAATGACGAAACAAATAAAAGATTTAGATAAAGAATTGAAAGAATTGGACGAAGCCGGAAACAGAGCGAAAGTCTTACGTAATAAAGCCAACTACGTACTAAACGAATTGGATATATTCGAAGAGAAATTTTTAAAGGATTGTCGTTAGCGTGCGTGCGTGTGCGTGCGTGCGTCCGTGCGTGTGCGTGTGCGTGTGCGCATGCGTATGACAAAAGTCGAAAAAAGGGAAAACACCGTAGTCAAAAGCGATTAAAAAAAAACTTACTATCAAATCATAATTGTAGATAATTTAATTGATTTGGCCATGGAAAGAGTAACCAAACATTTTAGAAAATAATTTTCCTACCATGGGGGAAAATTTTATTAATTTAAAAAAAAAAAAAAAAAAAAAAAAGGTTGTAATTAAATCCTATTATTATTATTATTATTATTATTATTATTGCTTGCACCGTTACACCGTTGTTAAATCGTTTGTAATTTTTTTTTTTTTTATTTATAACGTTTTAACAAATTATTTATTTAAATATATATATATGTAGAATATATGTATAGTGCTTGTTTACAGGCTAGGAAAAAAAAAAAAAATTTCTATTTTTTATCTTTTTCTAACACGAATTGAAAAAATGGAATCGATTACGATATGCTATTCGAATATTCTTCATGCTTGAAAGTCTAATATAAAGATCATTGATTTTAAAATAACCGTTAATTTTTTGTATTAATAATAATAATAATGATTTTTTTTTTTAATTAAAATATTGTTATTATTATTATTATTATTATTCACGAGCTTTTTATGTTTGAAAAAAAAAATTAGTTTTATTTTAGCCCCCCCTCTTCCCCTCACCCCTCCCCCGACTATAATTGTAAACATTAATTGAATTATTGGATCAATAAGTTTTGATCATTACGAGTACAATTAAGCATTGAAAAAGCTTATTTGGAAAAATAAATAAATAAATAAATGTAATAAATAAAAAAAAATTATAACCGTGCAGTTATTAATAATTAATTAACTATTTTTTTTTTTTAAACGGTTTTACCATTAATTGAAATTTGTAATTATCATATAAAAATAATATTTTAGTCAAATGTTGAAATGCATGAAATATATTTTTAAAAATAATTTTTTTGTTATTTATTTTTTTTTTTCCTTACGATAACGATTAACGTTATGCGGGGTGAAATAAGAAAAAAAAATATTTAAAGTGAATTTTCAAAAAGTTTTCAAGTTATTTAGATAATTTTAAAATTATTTTTTACTTAACGGTTTTTGTCATTTCATTTCGCAAATATGAGAAAAAAACAGGTTAGGCACTCAATATACGGTACATTTAAAATTACGTGTCTGGTGACACGATCTTTGCTTAGCATGTCGTGATTTTTTCCCCCGATTTAATTTTTAATTCTCTTCCGTTGATTAATTACTTATAAAAGCTTATATTATTTTATTCTAAAAAAAAATTACTTAAATATTTTTTTGAAAGTGGTAAGTTTTTATATTTGAAATTTAATTCTATTTGTTTATTATTATTATTATTATTAATTGAAAGCAGGAGGCTTTTACTATGCATTTACTATGTTTAACATATTTTTCTCAATTTAATTTTTACATTTATAATGCGTATCAATTTGTGTTAGGAGTTACTATAGATACCGTCAACCATATTGTAAATATTGTAAAAAAAAAAAAATATTGCACTTACCTTTGTTTTATCATGTGGTGGGGATTTTCCGAAGCTTTGGATTTACTAGATGAAGTACCTGACTCGAGCAATTCTTCTTCTGAACCTGAAAGCAAAGAAAACGTATATAATGTTTTACTGATTGGGCAATTTGATTGTCGACATGTGTTGAAAACATTAGCCCAGAAATACAGGCATGACTTAAGTATCGGTATAAATTTTTACATATATGAACCTCTTCTAGAAAATGTAGCCAGGCAATTATTATTTTTAACACTTGCATTGGAACCACCTGATCGCCTTGGCATTGTCGAGAAAACTTTGTTTTTTATGGAACTCTATGGTAATGTTCTTCTTAGACCAGCTACTAAAAAATATCTAACGAGAGTGTCAAAATGTTTATTAAATGTTGTGACCAATACTAACTACAATAAAAAAATCTTGCCATCTATTTATCTTGATAATTTAAAATACAAAGAAAGAGATCAGTTGGAAGTTATTTTCAAATATTGGGCTTCTAATGAAAACTCTTTCGACATTGTTACTGCTTGGAATGAAAGAATAAGAAAAGATTTAGGAGTAAGATATGATTCGAGATTTGGTGTTTACGATTGGGATTATCATATGAGATACCATTGTTTTGGAGCCGAAGTGCTCAAGTCACAGGAGTACCAAAGATTTCGAGAAAGAGGAATGTCATATTATTTTGAAGATACTGATCCGTGTATGCCCAACAATACCTTAGCCTCTGCTATATTTCCATCTGGAAGTAAAATTTTGAGTTATGGATATTTAGGAGATATTACAACAGGACCATATCCAGCATTCGGTTTTCATTGCGAAGATGAAGAAATGTTTAAAAAAGTCAATGGTCAACTTCCCAAAACGGCAACAGATGTCACAGAAAGAAATCTAATGAGAATATTTTTCGAATTACAACATCAAAAACCTTTCGTTCCATCTTCCGATAACAGTGATCATTGTATTCCTGTCGTTTATCTGGATACATCCCACAAATTAAAATTAATATCCGACTTACCAGAGTCAATGGATTCTAATCGAATAAGAATTAAGGATGCTTGCGAGGAGTATAACTCAATAGACACCAACAATTGTAATGTTAAATTTTTACCAACAACAGCACTAAAAGATTATCCTCAAAAATTGGATTATGAAAATTTTTTCGATGTTGTTTTCATATGTCAAACGACGGTTTTAAAATATTTAAAACCGGAAATGATAAAAATGTTTAAACCTGATTGTAGAATTTTAATTGACACACCAAAGTATCTATTAAATTACAGGAAAGAATCTTTACACGAATTTAAAAACAATTTAAAGACTTTAATGGATGGTTGCCAATGTAAAATAATTGGCACTTACGAACCTGAAAAAGATGAATTTGTACGATACAGAGTTAAAAAATAAAAGCATTTTTTTCAAAAATTAAACTATGTAACCTAAATATCATTAATCATACTAATCAGTATTACTTGTAAAAAAAATTTTAATTACCCATTTGTAAAATTTTGATTTTTTTAGTCGCACGTAAATCGGAAAAATGAGCACAATTTTGGAAAAAATAGCAGCCATCGAGTCTGAAATGGCCAGGACTCAAAAAAATAAAGCAACGGCCGGTCATTTAGGTTTACTAAAAGCACGTTTAGCTAAATTGAGAAGAGAACTTATCACACCTAAAGGAGGCGGTGGAGGACCAGGAGATGGTTTCGATGTGGCTAAAACCGGAGATGCTCGTATAGGTTTCGTTGGATTTCCGTCCGTTGGAAAATCTACCCTCCTAAGCAATTTAGCTGGTGTTTATTCGGAAGTGGCAGCCTATGAATTCACGACACTTACAACCGTACCCGGCTGTATAAAATATAAGGGAGCAAAAATTCAATTATTAGATTTACCAGGTGAGTCAATTTTTCTTTAAAAAAGTTTTATACATTAACCTATTGAATAATTGCATTAGAATATGATAAATGTTTTCTCTCTCTCTCTCCCTCTCTCTCTAGGTATCATTGAAGGTGCTAAAGATGGTAAGGGAAGAGGAAGACAAGTAATTGCCGTTGCTAGAACCTGCAGTTTAATATTCATAGTATTGGACGTGTTAAAGCCTTTACAACATAAGAAAATAATCGAGCACGAATTGGAAGGATTTGGATTAAGGCTCAACAAAGAACCTCCAAACATCGTTTACAGAAAAAAGGATAAAGGTGGAGTTAATTTGCAATGTATGGTACCCCAATCGGAATTGGATTTAGATTCCGTCAAAGCCATACTTTCCGAATATAGAATTCACAACGCTGATATAACTCTCAGGTAGTGACGTCACACTAATCGAAACCTATGTAAATTTAAAAAAAAAAAGAAAAAACTTAAATTAAATATTTTTTAGATACGATGCCTCCAGTGATGATTTGATTGACGTCATAGAAGGAAATAGAATTTACGTTCCTTGCATTTACATCCTCAACAAAATCGATCAGATCAGCATAGAAGAATTGGATATAATTTACAAAATCCCTCACACCGTACCCATATCCGCTCACCACAAATGGAATTTCGACGACCTTTTGGAAAAAATGTGGGAATATTTAAAACTCATAAGGATTTACACGAAACCCAAAGGTCAATTACCCGATTACAATTCTCCGGTTGTTCTTCACTGCGAAAAAAGATCCGTGGAAGATTTTTGCAATAAATTACATAGGAGTATAGCGAAAGAATTTAAATATGCTTTGGTCTGGGGTTCATCAGTCAAACATCAACCGCAAAAAGTAGGAAGGGATCATATTTTAAACGATGAAGACGTCGTTCAAATCGTTAAGAAAGTGTAATAATAATAATAATAAATCGATATCACTGATATTTTTTAATTTTAATAATAAATTTTATGGAAAAAAATTATTATTATTATTTTGTTTTCTTTTCTTTAATCCAAGCACTTGAACGTTATTAGAAAGAGTAATTTTTACCTTTTTACGACAAAAGTATCGATGGTATTAATAATAATAATAATAATAGTAAACTCTTACCATTGCATTGTTTACCTTGCAACATTCCTATAATAAATAATAATTATTGAAAACATAAAAAATAATGTGAAAAATGTGAATTTATTCAAATGTGCAAATTATATACAGTGAAAGAAAATTAAATTATATTAATGGCTAACTAACTATATATACGTTTCAAAAAGGATAACATTACAATATATATTTAAAAAATATATATTTTAAAACTTTATTTTTAATATATATATTTATATATATATATATATATATATATATATATATATGTGTGTGTTTGTGTGTGAGTGTGTGTATGTATGTGTATATAATTCTTTTTTGAGCTTCACATTTTTCCATTGTGCTCGTTCAGAAATTTTTACAATAAACAAACAAAAATCATTATCATTATTATTTTTTGTCTTTGCAGCACGTATTAGTAAAACTATTTTTTTTTAAAAAGTAACCTTTTTTTGTCCATAATTACAAACAAACGGAAAATTAAGCTTTGAAATTTATTTAAGTAAAAATATAAAAAAATAATAATAATAATTATGAGTATGAGCAACAGCCTAATATTACACCTAACTATTTATTTATTTATTTTGAAAATTTATTGTTTTTAAAGAGAAATAACTAAATAGAGAAGCAGACCCGTTTCTTTTTCCCCACAATATTTATAAATAATAATTATTTAATAATAAATAATAAATTTCAAAGCTTAATTTCAAATTTAATTACAACATCTATTAAAAATGAAAATATTTATAAAAAAAAAAAAAAAAAATTTAATAAGAATCTGTGATGTAAAAACAATAATAATTATATTACGATTCGAGAAAATAATAATAATAATAATTTTTTTTTAGCTTTTTTAAATCAAATTAAAATCGTAATTATGTAAAAAAAAAAAAAAAAAAAATTAATTTAGTGTTAGACGTTGTAATTATAATTCAACATTACACAATTTTTTTTTTCTATTCGAATATTCAATTTAAAGATGGCAGTGAATAGCATTTTCATACAAAATCATTTCCTCACGACACCTTATTTTTTTTAAAAAAACTTTTTATTCGATTACTTTATTTTGATTAATTAATTTGAACGTAATAAATTATTCTTCGGTTTAAATTTTGTAACGGTTTTTCGTAATAAGGTTTTGATAAAAATTTTACTTCCCGACATAAAAGTATCGTTTTATCGTTAAATACTTTAAATTATTTAATAAAATAAATTATTTACCTTTAATATTTCTTTTTAAATAATAATAATTAAAAAAAACATTCACTAAATCACAAAAAAAAATATTAAAACGAACCAAAAGTAAAAACACGACCCGCCATTTGCTGTAACAAAGTCAAACTGCCAACTAGTATGACCAACGTCGAAAAAAAAAAAAATTTCCCTGCACTCTGAAAAAAATGTTTTCTGCTTGAAAATTTCAATGTAAACAAACAATTTGTTTTGTTTTTATTTTGTATCTTATATTCAATCACAAAAAAAATGAAATTTTACACTTTTTATGTAAATAAAATAATAATAATGATAAACAATTTTTTTTAAATAAAAGATTATTAAATAGTTACGCGTAAATTTACCTCGAAAATAATAATAATAATAATAATACGTCGGAGTAATTATTAAATCAAAACCTTATTTAAATTATTTAACAATAACGGTTTTTTTTGAAAATTTATTTTTAAATTTAAATGCCCTTTATTTAAAAAAAAAAAAAAAAAAAAAAACGTTACAAACATTAACTGCCCTCTTTATTTTTTAAATAATTATTTTTTTATTATTTAATTTTACAAAGTTTATAAAAATTCGTTATATATATATTTATTTTTAATTTTTGTCAAGTTTTCAAATAAAACTATGACAATAACAAAAAATAATTATAATTTTTTATTTATTTATTTATTAAATTGCGTCAATCGATCAATCAATCAATCAATCACTAAGACAAAATTTTTTTTGCAATAATCAATAATTCAATAATAATACATTTTCATTCAATTAAATAAATATATAATATATATTTATATATATATATATTTGTACATAATTTTTTTTTGTTTTCTTTTCCAACCCCAAAAAAAATTTTTTTTTTAAATATTTTTTTAACTACAATTTATGAAATGCATAATAATAATAACAATTTTTATTTATTATTTTTTATTTTTTTTACTAATTAATAATACGTATTTATTTATTTATTTTTTTTTCACTTTCATTTACTAAAACACGAAATAGATTTTATTTATACACAAAAAAAATTATTATTATTGTTATTATTATTTCAACTAATAATAATAATAATAAATTATTTAAAATTTTTTATTAATTATATAAAATAAAGCGATAATAATAATAATAATTTTTTTTTGGCAACTTCGTATCATATATATTTAATTATTTAAATTATGTACACATAAAGAAATTATAATCAATTTAATTAAATTTTTTTTTTTAATGCTGCCAAAAAATAAAAAATAAAAAATAAAATCCAATACAGAAATATTATTATTATTATTTTATCATTATTATTTCATTTTCCATATTCGTTCCAAAAAAAAAAAAAAAAATTTTAATTTCTTTTTTTTTTTCCAAAGACTAAAACATTATTTTTTTGTTTGTTTTGGCCCAATTAACTCGATAATGTTAGAGGAGGGGTTAGAAGGGGATGTTAGGGGGTGAGGGTGGTTAAAACAATCATAAAATTATAATCGATTTACAATTTACATGTACAGAGATTCAAATCCTTCTATTATATATATATAATTTCTTTTTGTTTGTTTGTTTTAGTACAAAATTGCTTTACCTAATAATTTTTTTTTATATTTAAAAATTATTATTATTATTATTAATATCATTAAATAAATTTAAAATAAATAATAATAATAATAATAGAAATTATTACCAAAAAAACAAAAAC
>NW_002987877.1:133809-138723 GCF_000006295.1 Pediculus humanus corporis | reverse complement strand
AAATTTTTTTTTTTATTTATTTATTTATAAAATTTTTTATTATTATTCAATCCAAATTAATAAACTTTGTTTATACATAAATAAATAAATACACTTGGAAATAAAAAATTTTTTTGTTAAATTTAATTAATCCAAAATTTGTTTCATGTTCAAAATTAAACAATTGTTTAAACAAATAAACAAAAATTTTTTCCAACATTTTATTTAAACTCATTATTATTATTATTTTATAACAAAAAATAAAAAGTACCGAACAATATAAACAAATTAAAACAAAAATGATAATCAATACAAGTTTTATGAATCTAAAAAAAAAAAAAAATTTATGTATATATATTATTAATTAATTAATCATTAACTACCGAATCATTTATTTATTAATAACGTCCATATTTGTATTATACAATTACAATATTGTGCGATAGTTTATTTATTATTATTCAAATTATTTAACAATATCATTATATAAACAAATATTATTTATTTATATTCAATATACTTTTTTTTTTCTTATAACACACACCAAAAATTTATGAAAAATTTTTTTCTTTCCATTCGAATTAATTCTTAATAAACAAACACTAACAATATAATCAATCAATCAATCAAACAAACAAACAATCTTACCCCCAATTTATTTATTTATATTTATAAAAAAAAAAATTTCAATTAAATTTTTTTTTCAATTTGTAATATTATTTTTTATTTATATTAATTAATTAATTAATTTTTTTTATCATATTGAGCAAGGTATTAATAATAAATAAATAAATAAATAAATAAGCTTACATAACTTAAAAAAAAATGTTTTGTTATATGTAATTAATAAGATTTTCACAATTATTATTATTATTACAATAAAACTAAATCGAACAGCACCATCCACTATTTTTATTTTGGCCACTCGTTAAAAAAATTTATTTATTTATTTTGGTTGCCATATTTAAAATCATTTAATTAATAATAATAATAATAATGTGTATATACTTTAAATAAACGATTCCCGATATATTATTAATTAAAAATAATAATAATTTATTTAAATATGGCGCGACATGAAGAAGAGATCATATTAAATAATATCGACTAATAAATTTTTTTTTTTTTTTTTATACATAAACTAAACTACAGCGTTTAATAATAAAAAAGCGTTTAAATAATTTTATCACAAAAAAATTATATTAATATAAATATATTAATAAATAAAATAAATAAATAAATTTTATTTTGGGAAGAAATAATAGGAAGAATACGAGTTTTTTTTTAAATTTTGGCAAATTTTTTGGCAATTTTTTTACTTTTAATTAATTTTTTCCCAATCGATGAGAGATGAATCGAGAATCATTTTAATTACAATCGAAACAAACAGAAAAAAATTTATTGTTATTAATATCGAATATCGAAAACGTTTTACAACAAATAAATAAATAAATAATTTTGCATTGTTTTCCGGTTTTTTTAAAATCAAAATTAATAAGCAATAAATGTGTAAAAGTAAAAAAAATTTATTTATTAATTATAATAATGAATGAATGAATGAATGAATGAATGAATGATTGATTGAATGACTAGTTAATTGTATAAATAAATATTATAAGGGGAATAAATAGATTTGACCGTCCTGCAGCATCTCATATTCCCCCCTCCTACGACGACACGGAAAATCCTTTTATAAATTTTTATTGCTTACATAAATAATTTTATTTATTACCGAAACAATGCAAAATTGATTTACATAAAAACAAGAAAAAAAAAATATGATTATTATTTTATTTTATGTCGTACATAAATTATTATTAAACGTTTTCGATTTATTTATTTAAAAAATAAATAAACAAAGAAAAAAAATAATCATCAAGATCACCACCATTTTAAACCTAATAACTGAGATAAAACAAATCTCCAGGACCAGCCTCGGAGGAGGGGTTAAAAATAATAATAATAATAATAATAATAGTGAAACGATCGTTTTACGAATACAACAAAAAAATTTTTTTTTTTTTTTTAAAGAATTATTAAATTATTTTTTACAATAAAAATCTTTTATCAATTTCATTACAATTGTCTACAACAACATACATAATCCGCCAAATAAATATTTATTTATTTATGTAATAATCAAACGGTTTTTTTTCACAATATATATATATATATATATATATATATATCATTATCATTATTATTTAATTTTTATTTATTTTTTTTGTTCCTATTTTTATTTATTCGTTTTTTTTTTTTTTTTTTTTCAAAAACTTACAACAAAATGCAACAAACAATTCAAAATTTTTTTTAATATTTTTTTTTTTTAAATAGATTTTTATTTATTAATTATTTATTAACTTAACGCGATTCGAAATAACATTTTTTTCTCCTCCTTCCATCAAACAATTCAAAAACCATTAATTTATTATTATTATTAATAATTACAATATCTTTATACATTCTTAAGCCCAAAAAATGAAAACAAAAAATGAAAAAATTTTTTTTTTTTATTTAGAAATTCATAAAAATATTAATCACACACATAATATTTGTTTTTCCAAAAAAAAAAAAAAATTAACTATTTTAATAATTTATTATTAATATTATTATTATTTATTTATTTTTTAATTAAATCGATTAATTTCTATTATTATTATTATTATTATTTCTTACTAATTATTAATTGGACATTTTCATAAAATTTTTTTCTATTTTTAATATTTTGGTGGGTAAAAATCAGGGAGTAAAGGAAAAATAATTTGATATTATTATTATGTATGAAGGTTGGGAAAATATTATTATTATTATTATTATTATTATTATCCAATAAAAAAAACGGTCAAATTTTTGAATTTAAATAAATTTTTTTCAAAAAGGTCAAAAAAAAACGGTCACGGTAATTGATTGTTTTTAATAAATTTTTGTTTGTTCCTAAAGTTTTAAAGTTTAATAATAATAATAATAATAATAATATTTTTTATTTATTATTTTTAAAAGAAAATTATTAATCAATTAATAATAAATAAATTATTTGAAAATTTTGGGTTTTTAAAAAAAAAAAAAAACCGAAACAAAACAAATTTATAAGAACGAAAAGCTTGGAATTTAACAACAACAAAAAAATTATTATTATTATTATTAATAATTTTATTTATTTAAAACTCATTCGATTAGTAATTTAATTAAATAAACTTTTTTTTATTATTATTATTATTTGATTCCAATAAAATTAAAAACTATGTGACGAACGTATCATTTACGTTTGCAAAAATTATAAACGAAATAATAATAATAATAATAAAATTTTTCATTTTCCAAAATATTTATTTATTTATTTATTTGTCATAGATTAATTTTTTATTTCCATTTTCCTGTTCAGGAGGCCATTATTAAATCAAAAAAATTCTTATTCATAAAATTTCCCCGAAAGCATTCAAATTTTCATTTGTTATTTATTTCGAAAACATTTGAATAATAATAATAATAAAATAAATTAATAATTTTTTAATAGAGTTTAAGATTGTCACTGTTTAACAAAAGTAAATTTTACTTGTTTTGTTTTTAAAAAAAAAAACAGAAAAAAAACAAAACAAAAAAAATCAAAACGATTAATACCAAAAATTATATCCGGTCGTTAAAGCCTATCCTCTTCTTCTTCTTCTTCGTCTTCTACATCCTCACGATTTGTTTCCAATTCTTCCTTGTATCCCGGATGTTCGCTGATGGCATAATAATTACCATTATACAAAACTCCCAGTTCTCTCAATACGTTTCCTCTGATGGTTGCTTTTATTGTCCAATTGTAACAATCATCACTTTCCGATTCTCTATCTAATCTCTCAACGTCAACAATTTTCGATGATAGTCTCTCGAGTATAACACCAATGTCTTTTATCGTTAAATGTTTTTTTTGTTCGACACTTAGTTGATCTATCAATAGTAAAAATTTTTCAGAAGTTATTTGTTCGTCTTCCATAATTGTATTTTCGTTTTCACTTTCGGATGAGTCGTGTTCCGCCTGCGAAGTTCGCATCATTCCTCCACCTTCGACATCTAAAAACCGTACGTGTTGTTTAGGCATACCCGTTCTCCGACCCTCCGATAAAGAAGACATTTGAGGAGATGTTTGAAGTTGAGCATCCTGTATGGGACTTGTCACGACTGATTTACACACGGCAATTTTCCTACCCTCTTCGTGAAGTGCACAACAATGAAAATCGCAATCGATTGCATCGAGACCGGGACTTCCGGGTCTCGCCATCGGATGATTTCCCCCATGATTCGCACATTCGGGAGTGTGAACGTGTATGGCGCCATCCGCCGAAGAACCTTTTTGCAATCGATGAGGAGGATTGTAGGAACTCTTTCGTAACTCATCGTGATTAATAACCGTGATCTGAGGACTGGACGAAAATCTCGGAGGTGTATATACATCGTTAATTAACGTTTCTTTTTTCCCACTTGGCGTTATAATCGTACCAGATTTATCCACACTAGTTTGTATTACAAGTGATGGCTGTTTTTTCAAAGGCGAAGCTTTTGGCAATTGGGATGTTGTTGATCCTTTGGGATGATCCCAATGAAGCACGACCGTGACTCGACCCTTGTTGTCCATAATTTTCCAAGAGGGAGTCTCATCGTGCAAATCCAGTGCGTGAATTGTTTCACACACTATCTTTGGTATCGCAGAGATTGCTGCACAAAAAAAAAAACATTTTTTTTTTACAAAAATTTTTACATTATTTAAAAAAAAAAAAAAAAAACTTTTTTACCCGCACGAATAACATCAACTTCTTGCGGATGCCATCTTTCTCCATGTCGAAGCAATAATAAAACGGTATTATTTGGAAGTGTTCGAAAATATTCTCCGTCTTCTACTTGAGTTCCATCAACGTCTAGTACCAGTCTCACTTTTTCAGAGGCTGGGACTGA
>NW_002987877.1:132381-133046 GCF_000006295.1 Pediculus humanus corporis | reverse complement strand
GATTCAACGGTCGTTTAATTAATACCTTTTTTTTTTTTTTTTAAATAAATTATAACAGTAAGTTTTTAATAAAGTTTTCACACGTGGATTGTAAAAGATGAAAATTATTTATTTATTTATTTATTTTGTAATGAAACGTGAGAATTTATTAAAAGCACGAATACAAAAAACTAAACGATTGTAACAAAAAAAAAAAAATGTCGGCCATTAAGCAATTGTAAATTTGTGGATAATTAGGTTAAATTTTTAAATCTTCCCTTTTACGATAAGAATTTGTTATACAGGTACAAATTCGTACATTTATTTAATATCTATTTAATTATAATTTTAATTCAAATACAAATAAATACGATGAGACAACTTTTTTTTTGTTTTTTCAATCTACCTTGATTTTTGAAACGAAAAACGTTACATTTAAAACGCGACATATCAATTTTGTGATTTATAAAATTAACGTACCCGTTTAGATTATTTGAATAATAATAATAATAATAATATTTATTAACTTTAACCCGCAAACAATTCAAAATGATAATTTATTTATTTATTATTATTAAATACTATAAATATATTCACATAACGTTCATAATTCACATCCACCAATATTTAATATCCATTATTATATAGAATCAATTACGTCACAGAGAATATTTTCACCGCCTTCT
>NW_002987877.1:130898-132305 GCF_000006295.1 Pediculus humanus corporis | reverse complement strand
AAAATATAAATCAAATATTTTTAAATAAATTTACTTCATACAAAACCAAAATGACATTAAAACAAAATTAATTTTAATTTATTAATAATAATATTACTCAATAATCAAACGTTTTAAATAAGTTTTATTATTTAAATTCATTTAAAATCAATATTTAATAAAAAAAAAAAATCATGTGTTATATATGTATACATTACTTTTTTGTAACAAAAACTGTTATTGTTACATCAATAATATAATTTATTTTAATATTATAATATCAAGGTTAGTTCATTTTGATTGCAAACTGTATTTGTAAAAATATCCTACACCTTTACTGAATTGTACAAAAAAAAAATTTTAGGGAAAACTTCAAACATGTGCCCAATGTCACACTTTCAGTACTAATGATGACTTTTTAGTATACATAAAGAGTAACAGAAATGACACAGATTACTATCATCATTATCCTCGAACAAAGCAACAGCAACAACAGCACACACACACACACACACGCATTAATTTTTATTAATTAGTTATAAAGTAAATATTAAATTAAATAAAATTATTTAAATTCTTACCTCTCTTGCCATTACGTCATGATGCTGACCGTGGGCAACCCCACGAATTGCTTCACGTCCTCCTACTGCAGAGCATATCTATTATGAGTATTTTATTACACTTATTATAACACCACATTTCATTTTAATTTTCATTTTTTTTTATTTTTAATGTATTTCAAATACAAAAGATAAAAAAAAAAAAAAAAAGAAAAGAAAGAGAAAGAGAGAATTCACTTTGTAAAATGATGTGTAATCATAATACGACTCACAAATATGATAAAATAATAAAATTTACAACAATGCATTTCAACACAACCGTTTTTCTATTTTTTTATAAATAGTTTTTTTTTTATCTGTAAATAATAATTTAATGAAAATAAATATATACGTACGATATCATTTATTAATCCATAATCTTTTTATAATTAATAAAGCCGACGTATTTTTTTTTTTTGTTAAAAATCTATTTATTAATATGAGTTGACGAAAATATTATAATGGCGCGTTGTGTACAATTTAACGAACGAATGAAAAAAATGATTTGAAATTTTTATTTATTATTTATTTAATCGTGAACTCTTTCGAAAATAAAATAATAGAAGAAAAAAATATATCCCGTTAAATTATTATTATTATTATTATTATTATTTTTCTTAAAGAAATATAAAAAGCTGTTACCAAAAATCGATTACAAGACCTTTTATATGTTATTCTGGGTCATTATTATATTTCTTAACGGTAACACTGTCCACTTTTTATTTTTTTTATTTTTAATATATAAAAAAAACAATTATAATCATTTAAATATATTATTATTATTTAAGAACACATATTAAAATAAACCCCCGAATTCAAATTATCTTTT
>NW_002987877.1:108277-130717 GCF_000006295.1 Pediculus humanus corporis | reverse complement strand
AAGAAAACCGTGAAAAATTGTAATAACGTTTTCACACACACACACACACAGAAAATTTTTTTTTTATTATTTCGATCAATTTTTAGTCTTTCGTTGGTATCGAAAAAATTAAATTTTTAAAAAAATATTTCACTTACAACAAAACAAGACACAAACTAATAATTAATAACTTTTTTTTTTTTTATTAAAAATAAATAAATGATCAAAATTATATATCGATCAATCGTAATATCATTTTTATATAACTAATTTTTTTTCTCCACTTTTTTTCTATTTCTATTTCTTTTTTTTTTTTTAATATATATATATAAATATTTTACACGAAATAACTTTGATCTTTTAAAAAAAAAAAAAAAAAAACTTTGAAAAAATGGAGTAGAAAAAAAAAAAAAAAAAAAAAAAAATTAGCAACCCCCGAAGGGAATAAAAATTATGTCGAATTTACTACTTTAATCGCGACCTATTTTTGGACCCGACAGGCCTGCGGTCCTTCGGTCTATAAAATGTTTACGGGAGAAATGTCAGAGAGGCAAGACGCCCTGCGATAAAAGCGCATGATTTCTCATTACGGATTACAGATCAAGTTAAGGTAAACTACCATGGTAAAAACTTTTTTTTTTTTTTTTACCTCTTTTGTATGAATTTTTTTTTTTTGTAAATTGGGAAAATAGTTGCAGTATGATAATATCTTTTATTAATCACCCATTAATCGAATTTAATAATAATCATTCCTTAAATCGAAATAAAAAGTATGTATACATATATAAAATCCGTTATGAAAGTTTATTAATAACGGTTACACAACTCCTACATTTATTTTTATTAGTATTTCTCTTTGGTTTATTTAAATTTTAAAAAATTATTATTTGTTTAACACGCTTTTATTACTTTCTTAATTTCAAATAATTGTTTTGTTACCATAAATTGACAAATTATTATTATAGTTGAAAACTTTTTTATTGAATTTATTACACTTTCATTCATTACACTTAGTACAATGTAACGGTTTTTTTTTTTTTTTAAAACCTAGCCATGAAAATATCTTATTTTATTATTATTATTCATACTTATTTGTTTTTGTATAATATACTTTAATTATTAATAAACCTGTTTGAAAAAGGATATCAACTTTTAATAATGTCTCATCGGTTTTTTTCTTATTAACTATCATAACACCTTTCCAAGATTCTTTTATAACGGTCATGTATGGCTTCCATATTTAAAAAACAATAAATTTTTCTTAATTTAAAAAAAAATTACATCATCAAATGAAAAGATTATGTGGACATTAATTTCTTGACTAGGAAGTCATTATTAACAACAATCTAAAAATTATAAGGGTAAAAAAAAAAAAAAATTTTTTTTTCCATTGACCTCAATTTAATAAAATTATATAAAAAAAAAAAAAAAACAAATCTAAATAAATTGAATTCAATAATAAGATTGTTTTGTAAGAAAAAAAAAAAATTTTTTTTTTTTTTTTTGTGTTTAATCATCCTCCACTTTCCACGAATCTTGATAATCTAAAAAAATTATAAATTTTATAAAATTATAATTTATTGATATAAATAAATAAATAAATTGAGTAAATGAAATGAATTCAAACCTTTTATTTCCTGTACTTTATTTGGAAACATTTTCACAACTTGTTCCATCCAACTTTTAACTTTTTCATATTCTCCCATTTTAAAATAAGCTTTCCCTTTAAAAAGTGATGCTTTGAAATTATTATCATTATTTAACATTAAAGAAGTTTCACAATCTTTAAGAGCACGACTATTAAGGCCCAAATTTAAAAGTGTGAGTGCTCTATTATTATAAAGTATATATGAATCTTTCCTCACATCAATGGCCTGAAATTAATTATTATTATGTATTACTTTATGCATTTTATTGTTTATAACAATTATTTTTATTTATTATATATATATATAAAATAATGAAAAGTTTTTATTATTACCTTATTGTAAAGATCTAAAGCTTTTTCATAATCTTTTGATGAGAAAGCTTTACATGCTTGAGCTTTAATAACATCACTTTCTTTTTTTCTTTCTTTTCTATCTTGTGCTCTTTTTTTAGCATCTTCTTCTACGGTTCTCATAAATGCTTCTTGTGACATTTCATCACAATTTAAATTATCAAACGTTTGACATTTTTTTTTTTCATCACTTGTGTTGTTGTTGTTGTTTAATGCCTTTTCATTTATGACTGTTTTATTAAATAATTTTTTTGATTCGAATTTATCATGTGGTTCGTTAATAACTTCTTCTTGAAGATCTCGATCGTTTCTAAAACAAAAAAGGAAGAATTATTATATATTGATAAAAAAAAAATTTTTGTTTTATATGAAGTTTTTGATGTAATAAAATAAAATGGCAGTGAAAGTATATATATATATTTAAATTATTTTAACGTTAAAATAACGTACCCTATTTATTTATTTATTTATTTATTTTTGTTGTTGTTGTTGTTTTAGGGTTTAATTTAACTCACGTTTTTTAAGAAGTTTCCAACAGAATTTTCTCACTGCCGAAACGTGTCGAAAAACTTCGAATTTCTTCTTTTAATAAATTTTTATATATTTAATTAATTTGAGGGCTCTAACTTATAAAATTTAGTAAAAAATAAAATAAAAAAAAACAAAGCCAATTAAAGCATATATAAAAGTCCACCACCTCTTCTTTTTCTTTTGATTTTTAAGCCAGGCATCGGCATTTTTTGACGCTTCTTCTATTTCAGCTTTATTATTCGAAGTCAATGCGTGAACCATTTTATTAACTTCTTCCACTTTTCTCATAAATTCTTCAAAATCATCCAAATCAACGCCTTCTCTTTTATTTTCGACATTTTTTAATTTTTCGTAAGCTCCCTCATAAATATCCATTATCTAATATATCGAAATATTATTAATATTTGAAATTATATTCACAAAACCAAATTTGTTTAATTTATGTTGTTATAGCAACAATTATGTTATTAAAATTTTTTTTCAAACACGTTTAAAAAATAAAGCAATAATAATAATAATTATTTTAATTAAATTATTAAAAATAAAATGTGAGTAATTAATTATTAAACAACAACAACAACAACAATTACAATTACTTTATCATTATACTTTTTCCTGCGAGTAAAAAAAGTATTATAATGTCAAAAAAAATTTTGTCCGTTAGTTTAAAAGACGTGGCAGTAGAATTCGCGCAAGTCAAAGTAGTAGGTGCTCCGTTAAATCTCTCTGATAATGTCAAAGAGTCTTTTTAATAATGTAATTAAGTGATAAATTATAAAAATGATTTTCAATACGTACTTTATTTTAAATATTTTAATTAATTGCCAATTTTTTTTAGCCTTCGGTTTAAGGTTAACTCAGTATTTAATTAATAAATTTTTATTTTATTTAATTACCAAAGGACAGTGTAAAATATGGTAAATTAATTTTTGAATTATTTTAGTTTAACAACCACCGAATCTTGGACTGGAAGATGGTTTCCTGATAAACCAACTACGCCAAAACCAAAAATTAATATTCCATTAGAAACACATAGAATGCCTATGGGTGATATTAATCCTGAATGTGATGATGGAAAAGTAAGAATCTCGTTAAACTTAAAAATTATGGTTTTTTTTAAATTTAATTTTTTATTAACAAATATTTTCTTTAAGGTTAATACAACAATTGATTGGGACGGATCAATTTTAAATTATATTTGCATGAATCCAAGAAATAGATTTGTACCTGATGAATCAATCGAATCTATAATTGAATTTGAAAATATACCTGAAGCTTATGAGGTAAAATTATGCATGAAAATAAGTTATTATTACATGCCTTACAATTATATTTAATAAGAATTCAATGGTAATCAAAAAAAAAAATAGTTTACAAATATAATTTACTGTAAATCGAAAAAAAAAAAAATTATAAATTTTAAATATTATTATTTATTTTTAAGGCTCCACATTTTTGTATGGACACAAAAATCAAGTACACACAAAGTTTACCAACATTGTAAGTGTGTTTAATTACTTTAAAACTTTTATTTCAAAATAAATTATTTATCAAAAACCTTTTATCGTGTTTCAAGTGGACCACACAGACCATTGTGGCCAGTTTATGGTGAATATGAATACCTTCCAAAAGAACGATGGCTTCATACATTAGAGGTAAATTCAATTACATACTGAATTTATAAATTAAATTATTAAAATTAATTCAATGCAATTTCAGCATGGTGGTATAGTTGCTTTGTACCATCCGTGTGCAGATCTCATGGAAATTAAACTCCTTAAAAATTTAGTAAAAACATGTTTAAGACGCCATGTTATTTCACCTTCAGTAGATTTGACAAAAGAAAGAGTAAGTTAAAGTTAAAATTTTATTAACAATATAAAATACTTATTTATTTTTTTATTTTTACAGCCTTTTGCCCTTTTAGCATGGGGTGTTCGTTTCACAATGTCAACAGTTTATCCAAATTCTATTCGTCAATTTATAAAAGAAAAAGCTCTTAAAGGTCCTGAAAAGTTATCGGATGATGGTCAATTTAATTTAAATTTAATAGAAAAAGCTTTAATCGTTTCAAATATTGATGATAATGACCTTTGCCCTGACAAAATGAAATAAATCCTCATATTGTGAGGATCCATTATTATTATTATTATTATTATTAATTTAATATTTATATAAATTTTAAAAGCTTTACATAATTTTAAACATTTCGCACAATTTTCTTTGCTCTCATTTTTTCATATCGCTTATAAATAATTGTTTTAACGTCACAAATAATATTAAATAATAATAATAATAATTCTTATCAGTATTATTAATAATAATAAAAATCCATCATCATTTACCGAGTGATTATTTTTTTTATATTTAAAATTATTCGCAGCTTTTTATAATTAATGTATTTTATTATATTATTTTAAAATATATATATTCATATTTTAAAGATAATAATAATATTTTAATAGTAATTAACCAGTTACCAACTCATTTTTTTTTGATAACAATAAAAAAAAATTTTAATAAATAATTATTAATTTTCTAACGGATAAACATAAAAAATAAATAAATAAATAAAATTTTAGTTCAATAAATATTATTTATTACAAATTAATAAAAAAAAAAAAAAAAAAAAAAAAAAAGAAAATGGCTTATTTTTACACAAGTCTCAATCAACTAATCAATTAATATGTTACTAAAAAAATCTTAAATAATTTAACTTTTTTCTTTCTCTTTCTAATCACTTTAGGCACAATTTAAATGTTATTTTCTATAAAAAAAAAATTGTGATAAAGCATTATTATTATTATTATTAATCGAAACAAAAACAAAACGTCAATAATCGTACAAAAAAAAAATTATGTTATTATTATTATTATTATAACGCGTTTTTCAAGCAAAAAAAAATCCATCAAAATTATTATAAAAAAAAATTTATATAATAAATTCATTAAATAAATATCATTTGAATGATTATTATTGTTATTATTATGTAAATAAAAAAAATCTACGGTTTTGTCCTTTTTCGTCGAAATAATTTTTTTTTTACAATAAAATATTTACACGTTTGAATACGAAAAAAAAAAAACCGTTAAAAATGGGAAAAAATTTAAAAAAGTTTCACCCTTTTCCGTTTGTTTGTTTGTTTGTTATTGTGCGTAACAATTTCTTTTTCCTTTCTATTATAAACAAACGAACAATTTATAATAATTTAATTAAGTAATTTATTTATTAATTAATTTCCTTTCGAAATTTCTTTCCTTATTTAACTCTTACCCCCTCTTCCTCCTTCTCCTCCCAATCCACCCCATCTACCCTATCCACCCTTATAAATTCTTTTATTACTTTTCCGTTACTATTATTATTATTATTTAAATTTTATAAAAAATTATTTTTAAAGAAAAACGCAAACGGCAAAAGATTTTATCCCACATTTTCCCATTTATTACTATTATCATTATTATTCTTTTAAAATTACATTTAATTGTAATAATAATAATGATAAACAGTCTAACAGTTAATTAATTATAAAGCCATACATTCTACAAATTTTTTATTTATATAAAACATTAGATTTATTTTCTACTTAAGAAAAAAAAAGGCAAAATAATTATTAAAATTAAAAATAAAATGGCTGCCATTTTTATACATAATAAGTTAGTTAGTCTCCTTCTCTTCTATTATTATTATCATTATTTAAAATCTTAAATTATTTAAAAGGCCCGTCATTTTTTTTTAATTCGATATAAATATAATTACTGATAAGACACATTTTAGATAATGATAAGGCATAATTCATTTTTTTAAAAAAAGGCATAAAAAATTTCCATTCATTTTTGATCAATCAATCAATCAATCACCGAATTTGACACGATTTAAATTTCTTTACAAAAAAAAAACCTGAGATTATTATTAATTTGTTGTAAACCTTATAAAAAAATTTCATTTCGAAAACGAAACAAAAACAAAAACGGACCCCCGTAAAAATGTAACGTGTTTGTAAACAAAAAAAATATGATTGCAGGTTAATGTGCGTGTATATAAATAAGCAGAAGATAACAAAACAATAGCTTTGGATTAGTTTTAAAATTTTGTCTTCTGCTAAATTAATAAAAAATAAAAAATATCTCGACGTATTTTTTTTAGTACATTTCATTAAAAATTAAAAAAAAAAAAAAACAAAGATGTGGTAGTATCCTGCTGAGAATTACTTTGCGACGGGGGTTTTCCCTGCCCCCACCGTCCACGCCCCCCCCCCGTTAAATGAATTTTCCGATTTTCCAACTCGCAATCCGGAAAACAAAAAAAAATTTCTTTTAAGAATATTTTTTGCCGTACGTTGGATTTTGAACTTCGTATTTTTGTATTTCACGGAAAGTTTGTACTTCGTAAGAACCCCCTGAAAATATTAATAATAATAATAATAATGATAATTTGTAAATCGGGGCGGTCGGCTAGGAATACAAGAGGGAAGGGGGGGGGGTATAATAATGATAATAATATTTACCCGGCGGAGGAGCAGGTCCGTCGAATTTTTGCAACTCGAAGAGATTTCCCTGTTTGACGTCGGAAATGACTCCTGAAAAATTATTATTATTATTATTATTATTACTATTTTTTTTTAAATTGTCCACGATGATAATAATAATGATAATTATGTGAAATTACCTTGCTGTGGTAAACTATGGGCATCGTATTTTTGAGATTCGAAAAAACCGTGTTTGGTTTCTCCCAAACGACCTATTAAAAGAGAACAATAATACAATTTAAATGGCGGCGAAAATTAAAAAAACCGGAAGTGAAATAATTTCCAAATTAAATATTTTTCTTACCCAAAGTTCCGTGACCGCTTGATTTTTTAAATCCGCCTAAATTATCACCACCACCGCCACCACCGCCACCGTTATAAAGTGCCGATTCCGTGTAGGTGGTCTGCATGGTAGAACTGCTACCTCCTCCTCCTCCTCCTCCGTAACCGCCTCCGCCTCCACCTCCTCCACCGGTTACCATACCTCCACTCCGACCTATTATTAATGTTTAATATTAATTTATTACAAAATAAATAAAAATAATTAAAAAAAAAGGTTTTTACCGAGAGTTCCCGATTGAGTTCCGTCGTATCGTTGGGATTCGAAATAACCCGAATGCATATCCGATTTCATTCCTTAAAATTATTATTATTATTATTATTATTATCAGGGAATGGAATAAGTTTTTTCCTACGATTTATGTTATATTTTATCTTACCGTTCATTCCTCCCATGCCGCCGCCTCCTCCTCCGCCCATAACGACACCTCCTCCACCACCACCACCACCGCCTTCATACATTTCTCCTCTTGATTCGCTAAATTGACTTGATTCAAAGTACCTATCTGATTTAACACCCGATGCAGATCGACCTAAATATACACAAATGACGTCATTTTTTTTCCCTCCCCAAGATTATTTTATATAATATATTAGAAATTTATTGGAAAAATACCGTGTCCCATTCCTCCTCCCATTCCTACTCCTCCTCCATCTCCTCCGGCTACGTTATCAAATTGTGATTCGTAATAACTGGATGACATTCCAGAACCAGACATTCCACGACCGCCGCTTTCTCCTCGACCTTTAAACATTTTATATATTTTAAATATAAATTTTCGAGATTTATTCATTTAAAATTAAATACCTTACCTAGAGTTCCTGCCTGGCCGTCGTATCTTTGCGATTCGAAATAACCTTCTGATTTAGAACCTGAAAATGGTATTTCAAATTAGTTCTACTTATTTTTCACAATAAATTAAAACAAAAAAAAAGAAAAACTTGCCTGCAGATTCCATGTATCCTCCCGATCTCATATCTCCACTCCTACCACCTACAAAACAAATAACGATAAAACAAAATGTCCGACACGTTTTAAATTTTAAAAAACGAGACAAAAAAATTAATTTTTTACCAGAACTTCTCATCGTATTCCGCTCATCGTAGTAAGATTCTCCAGATGTTAATGCTCCTGCAGCGGCTGCAGCTCCAGCAGCTCCAGCAGCAGCTCCGGCACCAGCTGCCATTAAACTTGCATTGCCACCACCACCTGATCGACCTAATTTCCCGCCAAAAAAAATTAAAGTATAGGAAATATATCAATTATTTAAAATCGCAACGTTAATAAATAAATACAAACCGAGAGCATTTTGCGCTTCGAATTTTCTCGAATCGAAATAACCACCGGCGGATTTCAAATCAGCTGTTTGTCCCACTGAAAAATTTTAAAAATTTAAATTTAAATTTAAATTTTTTTTTTTAAATTAAATTTAAAAAATACACAAAAAATTAAATTAAATTGAATTAATACTCGAACTATCATATTTTCCAGATTGATAATATCCATCGACTTTTCGTCCTAAAAAAAAAAATTATAAATTTAAATTTAATTTAAATTTAAATTAAATTAAAATTAAATTAAAATTTAATTAATAACCGAATCGAAACAAATTTCAAATAATGTGTTTTTTGTAAATTTTTTTTTTAAATGAATGTTTACCTTGCGTTGAATATCCAGATTGTAAATCTCCTCCTCCACCTTTCCTTCCTGTAATAATAATAATAATAATAATAATAATTTTCAATTAGATTTTTTTTATGTATTTATTACTGATAGTGGGAAGTCCCGAATTGGGATAAACATGGTAACCAATAAGAAAAGAAAAAAAAAGTACTCACTGACACTGTATTCCTCTCTGGAATTCCCTATAAAAAACAAAAAAATCCACATTATTATTATTATTATTATTTTAATCATTAAGAATTAATAAATAATTTTATTATTATTATTTACATAATTAATTTATTTATTAATTAGATAGTTAATTGAAAAGCAAAAGCAATATCCGGCGGCCATATTGAATAAATAACTGCCATTTTCTAAATGAATCACGTTTAATTTTTTTTTTTATTATTATTATTACATTTAATGTTTTTACCCTGCTAATTTTCCTTTTCTATTAAAACAAACAAACAACAAACAAACAAACAAACAAACAACTTACCGTATGATGTATTTTGCGAATCGTAGTACGAACCGCTACCACCTTTCATGTCCCCTCCTTTTTTTTCTGAAAATTAAATTTTAAAAAAAAGCAAATGGCGAACGAATTTTTTTGTACATCGCGTGTTAATGTTTATATATTAAAATTTCTGCAACATTAATAATATATGCATGATCGAAAAAAAAACGAAAAAATTATTATTATTATTATTATTTAAAGCATAAGCTGCATTTATTTAGAGCTATTTATGTATATATATATATATATTAATAACAATGATAAATATTTTAATAATTATTTTACTTTACCGTATGTGGGATTTTTAAATGTCGACGTTGCTTGTTTAAATATCGGATTTTCATCCTGTAAAAATATTAATAAATATTAGTTTTTAATATTTTATTTTAATTCGTTTAAAATAAAGGAATGACGTATGTACCGTGTTCCATTTGGCCATGAGTCTATCTTTTTCAAATTTGGCAAATTCTCTTCTGTCGTGTATCGTCGTGCACAATTTCCAACAGCACAACAAGGCAAGACCGATGAGTAAAATGGCACCGATCACACTTAAAACGATTCCTAACAAAAAATTGTAAAAAATTAATTAAACAAAGGGAAAAATGTAAATGAAAGAAAATTCTTGCAAATTACCCACCCAAAATGTTAATTTTAGCCGGACAATCCCTTTTTTCCTGCGCTCTCACGTAAACTTTACCCATATCGTCATATCCGTAAACGTAAGCAAATCGACAATCATCTTCGTCGTAGTAAGCGCAAAGATTTTCATCTCTTTCTTCGTTGGCTAAAAAAATAAAAATAACAAACGGATTAAAAAAAATTTTCGCTCGTCAAAGATGGTAGAAAATAAATACTCTCATCGAATTTCAACGTTCGAATATTAAATTTCCATTTTTTATAAAAGTTTAAATATTTACTACCTTCTATTACTTCGGCAGTGGTTGGTATGAATGAACAGTTGGCACACTCTTTTTCGGTTAACGGACCCGTTTTGTAAACTTGACATTGAACGCACTCTTTAAATTCCAAACATCTTCCAGGGCAGGTCTTTTTTTTGGGGAGAGAAAAAAAAAAAAAAAAAAAAAAAAAAAACGAAACGTTAATAATAATGATGATAATTATTTTTATTAAAAATTACCTAACTAAATTCTTTTTTTTATAATTTTTACGTACGGGACATTTTTCGCAAAATCTTCCGGAATATCTACCCTCTTCTTCTTGGTCACATTTACAAACGCCACATTCGCAAACACCTTTACCGGAACAAACTTCTCCTCCCTCTATAAATTTAAAAAAAATTTAATAATGAATACCAAAAGTGATTAAAATTAAAATTACAAAGAACAAAAATAAAAAAAAATTTACCGGGTGATATACAAGTATCGTTTGATGCTCGACAGTCGCATGCATCTCCCGTCCATCCTGCCAGGCATTGACATTTTCCACACACGCAAGTTCCGTGATCGGGTCCGGAACACAAAATCCCATTATTTCGATCGCATGAAAAATTATCACATTCGCAAAATCTTCCAGAAATAACCTTTAAAGCAAAACAAACAAGCAAACAAACATAAACATTGAAATTTTTTCCAGTTTTACTGAAATTTAAACGTTTTTAAAAAAAAATCACATTTCATACTTCGGTAGGATCGGATCGAATTTCACATTCGCAAACCCCGCACATGCAAGTCCCTCGTCCAGAACAGTCTATAAAAGTAAAATTGTCGGGTCGGCAACCGCCTTGAATGTCTTTGTCGACATTTAAACTCTCCGAATCGCATTCGCAAAAACGACCGAAATGAGACGAATCGCATTCGCATATACCGCATTTGTAATTTCCAAAACCGGAACAAGTTCCAGATTTATCTTCGTATTCCTAAAAAAAAAAAAAACCGTTAAAATGAGTCAATGAAGAGTCAATTCCCACTGGAAAATTTTGTGTATAATAAAATTACTGGATTTTCTGGATTTTCGCATGGACATTCGCATTGCATTTCTAAATCGACGACAAGATATTCCTGAATACCGACTGGATATATTTTAAACGTTTGTCTCCATTCTTTTTTATCAGGGGGACAAGAAGCAACTTCTATTTCGGCTGAAAAATTTACAACCGTTCCAACCTGTACCAAAAATAAAAATAAAAATAAATTAAGGTTTTCCATTTCCATCAAAGACTTGACGTCAACCTGAATTAAATATGTACCTTTAAACCATCGCATTTGTTCGTTTGCTTAGGAGGTCCTCCACCCAAACAAGAGGAATAATACGAGACTTTGATGGCACTCGAAGCCGTATCTTTCATTTCGACGGACGAAGAAATTTTCTGTAAAATATTTTAAAGTAAATGTAGATAATTCCTTCATTTTCGAAGGAAACAAAATGTCGGTTAGAATATTACATCGTATTGCTCTTTGACCAAATCGACAACGTTTGAAGAATCGCTGCTTAACGTTCCAGAAGATGCTCCTTCGATGTTTTCTCCCAATTGTTCGTAGACTCCAAATTGATCAGCAGTCACGGCAAATATGACGTTGATTGAATTTTCTTTGACTTTCATATTAACTTGAGATATCGAGGGATAATCTTGAAGTTTCGAATGAGTGTACATTCCTCTGGAATCTAAATGACATTCGCCATCGTTGGGTTTGACAATACCTCCCAACTAAAAAACGAATATTAATAATAATTCGATAACACGATCGACTTTTCTTTTTGCTTTTGGGGGGGGGGAGGGGGATTTTTATCGAACCTTTCCGTCTCCGGCGTAGTGAAAACCCGCATCGGTGGAAAAAACCAAAAGTTTTCTTGCTTTTTCACGCCACCCGATTTCATTTTTACAAACTATTGCTTGCATAATGGCGTCAAAACCTCCTTCCGGCGCATCCAAATTACCGGAAACGGCAGCGTTGCTTACTTCTCCCTGCGTCAACAAACAAATACTCAATTTTTTTTTTTCATAAATTCAAAAATTTAATATAATAAATAAATAGTTTATCCTATAAGTTAATAACTTAATTTTTTTTTAAAAATTAAATGTTGTTATTATTATTACAAACAAAAAAAAGAATTTAATGCGGTATTAGTTACCAAGTCACAAAGTGCGAAAAGCAATCAATTGCACAGCAAAGTTAAATATAGGTAGTATTAGTCTAGTACTATACAAAACTAAATTTACACCACAGGTACTTATGAAGAAAATTATGTTTTTTAAAAAGTAATCAAGTTATTTAAATTTTAGACAAAAATAAGCTAAAGAAAATTTTTTTTTATTATTCAAAAATTTATTTACAACAATCGAGAGACAATTATATATATATATCACTACTACTTTTATTTACATTAAAAAAAATTTTTTTATTTTATTTTATTGAATGGCTGAAAGAAGGGATTATTTGGACAAGGTTCGATATATCCAATACCTAAATTAAAAATAATAATAATAATAATAACGCATTCAAAGTTCATATAAAAAAATTAAATGGATAGGAATTATTTCCAACTTCGTTTTTTTGTAAACGAAAAAGGGGAATTTGTCGAAAGGAGGGGGGTGGGGTGGGGGGGAAATATTAAACAAAAAATTTTTTTTTCTCAAGCTATCCCGCATAAAGTTTATAATTATCCGAATATTGAGTTAAATTTTAATGAAAAGTTAAAAGCGGTTAAAATCTTTAAAAAATTAATGGCGTCGTCGATCGCGCGCGCGCGCGTGTGTGTGTGTGTGTGTGTGCGCGTCGGTGTTTACATTGGAAAAAATAAAAATGTCCTGTGCGGCGCTGCCGATGTTAAAAGTTACGACGGCAGCGTAATTTATTATATTATACGTGAACGGAAAAAATTGCTGTCGTTATTTCATTTAATCGTTGTTATTTATTGCTTAGAAGAAACCAAAGTTTCTGACTTACGGCAAATCTATAAGTATCCGTACTCAAAGACATGACATTTTGAAATCCGTAGGGAGCGGCACAACCGTGACAAGGCTCCGCCAAACTATAAGGTTGAGGCAAGTCAAAAAAAAAAAAAATTAAATAGTATAAAAATATTATTTATCATACATAAATCTATTGAGGATTTTTTTCGAAGGGGGATTTTTGAATTGATAAGGGGGGAAAGGGGGGGGGGGCGCTTTGAGAGAGAAAATAGAAATAGATGTGAAAATATTTCACAATCAAGTCGTAATTCATTCATTATTACATGCTCGTAAAAAAAAAAACAATTCACTAGGAAAAATCTTGTTTAAAAGAACAACGCTAAGGAAAATTATACACAAAGGAAATTTTTTTTTTTTTTTTTTTTTTTTACCGGGAGCCGGGTGTAAACAACTCCCACATTCCTCATTCCAGAGCAATGAAAAAGGCACAATATAGTACATAGAAAAGCACCCTCTCCGAAAGCACCACTCTAACTAAATCGCTTAAACGACACTGTGCTTTACCCACCCCCCCAATTATCGAGACATCACACGCATGGGAGATGGAAAAACCAATTTTTTGCGTCTTAACGAAGAGAGAGAAAAAAAAAAAAAAAAAAAAAAAAAAAAGAATACACGGTAATTTACAGCAAGCAAACATTCATCCCCGAATAAATAAATAAACCCTTGAGAAGAATGATAATAATAATAATAATAATAATAAGATAATTTTTTTAAATAAAAAAAAAGCCAAGAATTTTATCTAAGAAATTTTTCATGACTTCCAGAGGAATATATGACTTACTGAAAAGGCTGAGGTATTTACGTTGAGTGGCATGTGATTTTTGAATCCGTAGGGCGGTTCACAACCTTCACAAGGCTCGGCTAACCTGTTTGATATTTATCACAGTCGAACATCATTAAATTTTTTTTTTTTTTTTTTTTAAGGGGGAGAGGGAACCAAAAAAAAAAATTTTTTTTTTAAAAATAAATTATCAATTATTTCATAATTCCTTACCCTCATCATTTGTTTGTACCGCATCAAAACAAACACTAAAACTAATTACTCGAATATAAATAATAATAATAATAATAATATCAAATATTTTCGGGCACGTGAAAATAATTCAAATTTTACATCGATCTAAAACTAAATACCTCCCCTCTCCATCTATCCATCTATCAATCTACCTGACTTTTATGATATACCGAATTTTATAATAATTCCTCCCCGAATGGAGCAACAAAAGGAAAAGTACTTACTTCTTGGGTACGGTACTGACGTAGGGCATAACAACTTTATCGACAAAACTTCCAAAACCCAAACGAAAATTCGACGTTATGTTTTGCATCGTTTGTGCTAATCTATTACCCAAAAACGATAGTTTATCCTTGTCGTCTTCCATGGATTTTGACAAATCCATAAGATAATATAAATCCACGGGATAATCTTCGGCCTGAGCATAACTGAAATCCATTCTGTAAGGTTCATCTGGGAAAGAAAAAAAAAAAAAAAAAAATTCCATGAGATTTTTTAAACAAAACGTTCGACGAAAACATTTTAATAAATCACAATTAATTATCGATATTAAATCAACAGCAGCAGCAGCAACAGCAACAGCAGCAGCCGCAGCAACATTCTTTTTTTTTTTTTTTTTTTTTTTTCACAATCGAAATTCTTATTAATCACTTACTGATTCTTAATTTAAGCGCGACACGTTGGGGAGATATTTGTACGGCTTCGTGTTGATAATAAGAGGAACCATAACTTCCGGAACTCGATGAAGAACTGCTGGAACTGAAAGAACTGCTGCTGCTGTGTGAATGACTTTCTTCGTAAGCAGCTTCGTAACCGCCACCCCCGCCACCGCCTTCGTACCCCGATCTCGATGCTTTTTTCAATTCTCTCGCTTCGACCAGAGTGAAAACATTGTCGGGATTCACGACGAACGCTTCGTCGCATTGCATGTGAACGTTGATGTTTATGTTGGGTTGAAAACATCGTTTCGTGTCTCCAAAATTCTGCAAATGATTTAAATATTAATAATAATATTTTTAAAATAATAATAATAATTTAACGACGATATACTCCACACCTACCGGTTGTGAACACCAAGCGCAAGTTGGCGTTTGTATACATTCATGGCACGTTTGCTTTGACACACAGGGATTTTGACTAGAAAATTTTTCCGATATTGGAGATTTGTAACCCGCTACAGTGCAAATAAATATTAAAAATAAAAAAAATGTGCGGCAGCTCCGACTCTCCATTCTGCCCCTACAAAAAAAAAAAAAGACATTTCCGGTTTTAAAAAAATTTTTTTTTAAATATATAAATAGTAGCAAAATTACAAACAGAGACATTCATTATACATATTTCAAATCGAACAAATTTCTTTTTTGTTTTTTTTTTTTTTTTTTTTTTAAATTAATTTAATGAACTGCGTGTATATTAATAATAATAATTAAACAATTGTTTTTTCTTCTTTTTGGTAAAAATAATCTGTTTAAATTTTTTAAAACTTTAAAATATGCAAAGGAAACAAAATAAGCTAAACTATAAAAGAGAGAGAGAGAGAGAGAGTTTTTTTTAAAACTTCATTTAATAACTTCATATAACTTTTTTTTTTTTTTCTAGAACACAACTAAACTACTTGAATTGAAAAATTACAATTTAAAATTTAATTTCAAATTTAAAATAATGCAAATTTTATTCTTGAACGTTTCTAAAACGTTTTTTTTTTTTTTTTTTTAATAAGAAAACTGTTTTTTCGAAATAATAATAATAAATTTTTTTTTTCAATTTGAAACCGAATTTTCAACAAAAACTTCTTTTTTGCGATCGTCAAACGGTTAAAAATCGTTTTAAAAAATTTACAACGAAATGATTACAACAACAACAACAACAGCAACAACGACAGCCGTAATCGCCATTAATGGACGTCTGAACATAAAAATAATACGTCCAAAGAAGAAATTTATTTAGGTCCCAAGTTTGATTTAAAAAATTAAATTCCGCAACAACAACAACAACAACAACGAAAAAAATTTCATCATTACGTAATTTAAATAATTTTCACCACCCAGTTCTACCAACCGAAAAAAAAAAAAAAATTTTTTTTAACATCACTAAGGTATTAACGATTGTGATTTGTATCATCATCATCATCATCATCATCATCTTTACATTCTAAAGAAAAAAAATATTTAAAAAAAATTGGAATATTATACCAATGTCTCAAAATGCAAAATCGTTGACCTCAAAACAACAGCCGGAGATCTTTAAAAAAAAATTTAATTAATGGCGGCAAAGATAATAATAATAATAATAATAATAATAAATTTTTTTTATCATTATCTTAATTTATCTAATAAAAAAATTAAAAAAAAAAAAAAAAAAAAAACATTTTTAACTAAACTAACAATCTTAAATCAAATTAAATACTTGCAATTTCGAAAAAAAAAAAAGAAGCAGAAGAAAAAAAAAATAAAAAAATGACCTCCGTGGTGTTCAGCGATGCATTTACAAGAAAATAATAATAATAATAAATTGTAAAAATAGCAGCAGCAACGTTCAATAAAACAACAAAAAAAAAAAAAATTTCCTTTCAGTTATTACATGGATTTATTATTATTATGATTTATTTATTTTAATGCCCCACCAATTTCCCGCGTGTAATTTATTTAAAAAACTTTGAATTTAAATCGATATACATAAATTTTATAAATAAATAAATAAATAAAACTAAAATTATAAAGACTGAAATCAATTTAAAAAAAAAAAAAATTTTTTTCCTTTTTTTTTTTTTTTTAGGTCAAACGTATAATGTCAATTTTTCCTTTCCCTTTTTCCTTTTTTTTTTTTTTTTTTTTATTACAATGGATGCAAAAAATTTTCAACCCTAAAAAGGTTTTGTCATCCTTTTTATTATTATTATTATTATTATTATTATTCAATCGATTTTCTTCTCTCTAATAAAATATTTCAATTTACGAGATTTAAACGTTAGTGACACTACTACAACAACTTTTGCCTTTTTTTTTTTTTTTACAAAAAGAAAATTTAAAACCTTTTTCCAGGTCCTTCAACCAAACCTTAAGTCAAAAAGAAAAGAAAAGAAAAAAAATTGGGATTTTGGCATGCGTACCAATATTTAACCAATTATTTAATTTCCGCCATTCTTTGAATAAAATTAACAAAATAAATAAATAAACACGTTTTAAAATGCGACTGTTATCCGTTATTATTATTATTATTATTATTATTATTATTATTATTATTATTATTATTAATTTTCAGGCTTATTATTCGCATAATTTAACGTAATCAAATTTTTTCATTTAATTTTTTTTTTTTTTTATAAATACAAACGAACCAGCGTTTTTCATTTAATTTTTTTAAATAATATTTTAATTAAATTAAAACAAATTCTTCACGCCCCCACCCCCACCCCCCGCCAAACATTAAACAAACAATAATAATGATAATGATAATAATAATAAAAATACGCACGTAGAATTTTTTTCTAGAAATTTAACGTACAAACACATGATACACAAACCGTAAATTTTTTTTTTATTATATTTTTTTTATTAATGACCTCGTTCGACGCTGTTTTTTTAAAGTTCAACAATAAAATAATATTTTTCCCCCATATTAATAATAATAATAATAATAATAATAATAATAATAATAATAATAATAATAATAATAATAAAATTTTCATCCCATTTATTTATTTATTTTTTTATTATACGTCGGTTTTGAAGGCATTTAATCAATTTCATGCCCTCATTTATTAACTTTTTTTTTTTTAAAAGAAAGATATTTCATTTAATTTATAAAAACGTTTTTTGAAATCATTTGTTATAAACAAATAAAATTAAAAAAAAAAGAAAAAAACCTGCAAGGCGGAACCGTGACAGAAAAAAAAAAAAAAAAAAAAAAAAAAACATTGAAACCTGTTTACATTGTCAGGTTTACACATTGCTGGCGCTTACAGATAAATAATTGCCACGTTTGTAAAAAAAATAATAATAATAATAATAATAATAATAATAATACTTAAATTTAAATAATTTTTCCATTACCTAATAAGTCATCACTTTTTTTTTTTTTTTTTTTAAAAAAAAAAGTTTGATTGTTTCATTTTAAACAAAACAAAAAACTCGATTGATTGACTCAAAGTCTTTGTAAATGCTGGCAATGAATTGAAAAATTATTTTTAAAAATTACACAAAAAACGAAAAAAAAAAACGAGAAAAAAATTTCCTCGAAAAAAAAAAAAAAAAAACCGCGCCTTCTTTCGTATAAACTTTGGCGACTTCATATGACATCATCATCCCGTTGATGATGATGACGATGACCTCATTTCCATTTACCAAATCAAAATTAACCTAGACGTTCATAATCCACCTCTGCTTTTGCAAAAAAAAAAAAAAAGAAAAATTTTTTTTAAAAAAACATTCAGGCACGAAACCGAGTCAACGGAATCCAATGCCATCGAGAGAAAGAGAGAGAGAGAGAGAGAGAGAGAGAGAGAGCCTGTATAACTTTTTTTTACGACCAACACTTTACAACTTTTTGTTTTTTTAAAAATGAAACAACCAAAAATTTTTACAATAATTTATTTTTTACTTATTAATAATAATAATAATAATGAAGTGAAAGAAAAAAAAATTTTTTTTCTTGGCCAACATCCACATATGACGACGAATGATGACGCCATTACTCTTTCGATATAACAAATTTTTTTTTTTTTTTTTTCTTTAAAGCGAATTTTCTAATGTTTTATAATTTTTGTTTTTTTGTTTTGTATGTCAGTCGTTACAATATAAATTTTCAAAAATAATAATAATAATAATAATAATAATAATAAAATTCTTTTAAATTTAAAAAAAAAAAAAAAACAATGCGAAAGTTTTAAATACAAACCGATATTATTATTTATTTTAAATACATCATCATCATCATCATTATTATTATTTATCAATACGTTTCACATCTCATTCATCATTAAAAAAAAATTAAATTTGATTATTTTAAATATATATATATATATAAATAAATAAATAAATAAGAATCAATATCTTTTGAAATTTTTTTTTTTTTTTTCAATAATATTAAAAGATTATTATGTATTATATCAATTTGTACTTTAACCCAAAAATGTTTTTCTTCTGCTTTAAGGTATGTAAATAAATAAATAAATAAAAATGATAAAAATGATACGAGAATAAAAACAATGAAAGCTTTTTTTTTTTTTCCTTTTTAAAAATTGTGTTAAAATTTATCTAGGAAAAGTTTTTTTTTTTTTTTATAATGAAACATCATTTATCATGAATTTCATTCAATAAGAAAAACTAGAACATGTTAATTTCATTATTATTTTCTTAATAAAAAAAAAAAAAAAATTTAAATTTTTTTCTTTTACACAAAAGATTATAAATGTTGGTTTGATAATTTTAAATCATTATTATTATCATTATTATTAGTATTAGTTTTATTGGAAAATTGAAATTTTTTTACCACCATAAATGACAAAAAAGGAATTTGTTTTTTTACATATACGGCATTTTTGTTACACAAAATGTGTTGAGATTTTAAAACGTGATGTTGTTTGTGTTTGTGTTTGGGTGCGTGTGTGTGTGTGTGCGTGTGTCAAACCATATCAAATGCAAATAGCTTTTAAATTAAAGAAAAAAAATACAGAAAAATGCTCGAAATAGATTTTTCTTTTTCTCTTAAAATTTTATTTAAATCAAATCGAATCGAAATTTTTTTTTTTTCCCCCTACCATTTTATCAATTATTTATTTATTTAAGGATTTAAATCGTAGGTAAACAAATATCAAATGACAATTTGCAGGGGGGAAAGAGAGAGAGAGAGAGAGAGAGAGAAAAAAACAAGAAAATCAAAAACAATTTTAATAATTTAAAGAGTTTTTTTTTTAAACCTTTTACACGCCATAATTCATTTACAAAATTGTATATTTTTGCAATTTTTAAATATTTAAATCATTCTAATTTAGAAAAAAAAAAGTTTTATAACGTTAAGTTATGCTTCATTAAATTTCCCCCCCCCCTCTCTCTCTCTCTCTCTCTTTCTCTCATCTCAACTTTTTTATGATTTTTTTTAACTTTTAACGATTCTTATGCACAATTTATTTATTTATCTATCTATTTTCATTCACTCAATGGTTTTTCCCATTACATAGCAATCCCCCCCTCCTCCCCTTCTTATTTTTTTTCTCCCCCTATTTTGTTTTTCTTTTTTTTTAAACAATTTACCATTCAAACGACCATCAATGTGCTAATGTTATATTACATTTATCACGAATATAAATATCTAAATAATAAACATTAACAAGAAAAAGAAAAAGAATTTTGAAATTAACGTGGGGAGAGAAAAAATTTCAAACGTTCAAAATAAATAAAAACTGGAAAAAGAGAGAGAGAGAGAGAGAGAGAGAGAGAGAGAGAGAAACAAATTAAATCTAACACGCAACACATTAAAAATGAACGTGAGTCTTAATGAGTTAAGATTCATAGAATTTTACAATTTTTTTTTTTTTTGCTGATTTAAATAATGCAAAAAATATATGTGATTAATGAGATCATAATGAATAATTAATTTTAAATGAATTATCTAATGTCGCCGCCCCCCCCACTCCACCTCTCCCAACTCCCCCGTCTTTTATTAAAACGTTTAATTAATTATTAAAACATATTAACATCAAAAAAATTTTTGCTTTTATTTTTATTGTATATTCGATTATTTAATATTATTATTAGTGACAAAACAAATTTAAAAAAAAAAAAATTGTGGAAAAAACTAAAGTAAAAACCCGCCTCTTCTTGTTTTTTTTTTTTTTTTTTTTTTTTTTTTGTGGTCGCCCACGTTTTATTTCGTCCGTTATATTTCCGATTTAATTTAATATATATAAAAGAATAAATTTTGTCGTAGCCTCCTTAGGAGGCTTAACTTGTTTACCCACACATTTAAGGAGATGAATTAAAATGCATGGAACTTACTTACTACTATCTTGTTTCTATTGGTGTTTTCATTCAATCAAACAATTCCTTATATGAATAAACTATTTATGAAGTGAGTTATCACACACACACACACACTTTTGCATATACTAACTGGTTTTTCTCCCCCCCCCTCCTCTCTCTCTCTCTCTTTTTTCTAATCGTTATTGAAATTTACTCATTTTTATTTACATTAACTTACTCGAATACATTTCTTTTTATTAAAACTTTCACTTATTATATATATTCGATACATAATTATAATTAATTGTTATTTCATTTGTTTTGTTTATTGTATATTTAACTCACATGTACATGAAATTGTTTTATTTAAAGTATTAATAATAATAATACTACATAAATAAAATATGATTTTTATCGAATGAATGTTTTACGTTTAAAAAAAACCTTTGTGCATAATATTCTTACACATATATAAAGCCTGAATTGATTCTTTTATTATATTATATATTAATTTAACCTAAAAATATATATTTTCATTCATTTAAGTAAGTAAAAATTGTTTAACGATATAATTTATCAATGAGAAAATTATCATGTTTAAAATATATAGAAAAAAAAAAATTTGTTCTTCTATTAAAGTAAATCATAAAATATTATTAAATGAAATTTTCATTGAATTTTAATAGTAATGAGTTTATTTGATATTTATAAATAACTAATGAATTTTAAAATGTGTATTATGCAATTTGAAACCATTAAAAAAAAAAAAAAAAACCAAAAATTGGTAAAAAAGAAAGACCTTTTTATTGCGAAATTAAATGTTTAATGAGTGTTAATAATAAAGTATAACTCTATAATTAACTATGACTCAGTTAAATTAAATTTTAAAATATTAGAGAGAGAGAGAGAGACAATTAAAAAGAAATTTAAATATAAAAATTCAATTTTTTTCATAATAATAATAATTTTTAAAAAA
>NW_002987877.1:106434-107096 GCF_000006295.1 Pediculus humanus corporis | reverse complement strand
AATAAAAAATTTTCAAGCCAGTTGATGTTGTTGACGACGACATAATTACCATAAGGGCATAATTTATTTTATTAAAACGCAATTTATATAATTTAAAATAATAATAATAAATAAATAAATAGTTATTTATAATGTGTTTACCCTTAACTAATATATTATTATTATTATTAATCACTTAATTTTTTTTTTTTTTAATTATTCTTATACATACTAAAAAAAAAAAAAAAAACGAAAAAAACGAAAAAAAAAACAAATTTAAAGTCAAATTATTCTGAATTTTTTTTTTTAAATTAAAATGATTATTATTATTATTATTATTATTATTATTATTATTATTATTATTATTATTACTATTATTATTATTACTATTATTATTATTATTATTATAAATTATTTATTATTCCATAAAGAAGAAAATAAATAAATAATTAAAATTTATAGTTGAAAATATTTTTGAAAAAATTTGGTTTTGATTTTTCCTATAGAAACTTTTTTCCTTTCATAAAACCAAAACAAACAAAAATGGCTGACAAAACAGGTATTTACGAAGCGTACCATGAATTTTAATAGTAAAAAAAAATTTAAATTTAAATCATATTGAAAACAAGCCATTTTTCAAATTAAAAAATATAAACAAATACTGTGGCAAAAAAAAAAAAAAA
>NW_002987877.1:104632-106384 GCF_000006295.1 Pediculus humanus corporis | reverse complement strand
AAGTTCTCTTGCTGGATGAAGCGACGTCGGCTTTGGATAGTCAAAGTGAAAAAGTAGTTCAGGAGGCCTTAGACAAAGCGAGCTTTGGACGCACGTGCATCGTAATAGCTCACCGATTATCAACAGTTCAAGATGCTGACGTCATTGTCGTTATCAACCGTGGAAGAGATATGGAAATCGGGACACATTCGGAATTGATGTCGAAAAAGGGATTGTACAGGCATCTCTACAACCTACAGGGAAAATGAAGATTATTATGACGTAATCATCACGTGGAAACGGTGGAAAATGCGAGTCATTCCGAATTAGGATGGATGCCTGCAACAAACGTCTTCTTCTCCTCTCATCTCTCCTCTTCTCTTCACTTCACTCTTCTCTCCTCTTCTCTACACTTCACTCTTCTCTCCTCTTCCCTACTCTTCTCTTCTCCTCTCCTCTTCACTTCACTCTTCCCTTCACTCTTCCCTTCTCTTCTCTCTTCCCTCTTCTCTTCACTTCACTCTTCTCTCCTCTCCTCTTCACTTCACTCTTCCCTTCTCTTCTCTCTTCCCTCTTCTCTTCACTTCACTCTTCTCTCCTCTCCTCTTCACTTCACTCTTCCCTTCTCTTCTCTTCCCTTCTCTTCTCCTCTTCTCTCTTCCCTCTTCTCTTCTCCTCTTCTCTCTTCCCTTCTCCTCTTCTCTTCTCTCTTCCCTCTTCTCTTCTCTCTTCCCTTCTCTTCTCTTCTCTCTTCCCTTCTCTTCTCTTCTCCTCTTCTCTTCTCTTTTCCTCTTCCCTTCACTCTTCTCTCCTCTTCTCTACACTTCACTCTTCTCTTCTCCTCTTCCCTTCTCTTCCCTTCTCTTCTCTTCTCTTCTCCTCTTCCCTTCTCTTCCCTTCTCTTCTCTTCTCTTCTCTCTTCCTCTTCTCTTCCCTTCTCCTCTTCTTTTCTCTTCTCTTCCTCTTCTCTTCTCTCTTCCTCTTCCCTCTTCTCTTCCTCTTCTCTTCTCTTCTCTCTTCCTCTTCCCTCTTCTCTTCTCCTCTTCTCTTCCCTCTTCTCTTCCTCTTCTCTTCTCTCTTCCTCTTCTCTTCTCCTCTTCACTTCTCTTCTCTTTTCTTCCTCTTCCCTCTTCTCTCTTCCCTTCTCTTCTCTTTTCTTCCTCTTCCCTCTTCTCTCTTCTCTTCTCTTCTTTTCTTTTCTTCTTTTCTTCTCTTCTTTTCTCTTCTTTTCTTTTCTTCTCTTCTCTTCTTTTCTTTTCTTCTTTTCTTCTCTTCTTTTCTTTTCTTTTCTTCTCTTCTTTTCTTCTCTTCTTTTCTTTTCTTCTTTTCTTTTCTTCTTTTCTTCTCTTCTTTTCTTTTCTTTTCTTCTCTTCTCTTCCCGTCTCTTCTCTTCTCTTTTACTCTTCTTTTCTTTTCTTCTCTTCTTTTCTTCTCTTCTCTTCTTCCCTTCCCTTCTTTTCTTCTCTTCTTTATCCCTTTCCTGTTTCATTTATCTTGCACTGACGAACGAAGAAGTGAAACACGGAATCAAAATATTTTTGCTATATCGACCTCCTGTGACTGATATTTATTCGTTGTTGATGAACTTTTATGTAATAAACGATTACTCAAATTGAAGACTCATTTTTTTCTTCTTGTGTGTCAGATGATTTACCTACGGGCAAAACAAAAACGACGATAATTAATGTTCTGTTTAGTACAAAAAAAAACTCAAGAACGATGTAAAAAAAAAAAACATGAATATAAGTGAATTAAATGTACATACCTGTTTAA
>NW_002987877.1:29930-104582 GCF_000006295.1 Pediculus humanus corporis | reverse complement strand
ATAATAATAATAATAAAATAATAAAATTAAAAAAAAAAATTATTTTAGTTTTCACTTTTTTCTCCTTACGTAAAATATAAATTAATAATTGTAATAAAAAAAAAAAAAAAAAAAAATTAACCGAGGGTAACTAATAATAAGCACTTTTCCCCTTTCCCACCCCCTCCCCCTCCCCCACCCCATCCCTTTCAACGGGGATTTTTAATACAATATATATCAAATTGACCAGCAAGCCCCAATTATGGTTTTGCAAAACTCTACATTATAAATAAAAAAAACAAAATTTCTTCTCAGCCAAAAAAAAAAAAAAAAAAATACAAATAAAATAATAATAATAATAATAATAATTAAAGCCCACAAAATTGTTCAAATACAAAAGTATTTCAAGCAGACTTTTTTTTTTTCCATATATATGGTCGGTACAGTCGTTTAAAAACCCCAAATCTCCAGCAACAACTAATCCTTTCTAAGCTGTTTTAAAAAGCTTTGGCTGAAATTGCTTCTTTTTTTTTTTTTTTTTTTTTTTTGTGTAAGTTAAAAATTTTGGGGGATTGATTGATTGATTATTATTAAAGCGTTCAACTTTCAATAAGTTTTTTTTCCGTAACGTTTTCCTCATCGGTTATAATTTTATTTACAGGTTGTCCACCACGAATTCCCGGACTTATGTGACTCGGAGGATGTTGACCAGCACGTATTGGTTTAGCTATTTTAAAAAAAAAAAAAAAAAAAAAAAAATTAGATTAAAATCTTTCGTTTGTAACAACACACCTTTTGTAAATTTTCCTCTTAAATTTTTATATACCTATTTGTGCACTAGCTCCTCGTCTTTGCCTGGCAACTAAATTCCTTTGTCTTACGGCTTCCTTAATTTTATCTACTTCGAATTGATACCGTTTACGATCTTTCATTGCACCTTCTTTAGCTTCTCTTAAAGCAACCTCTAACGCCTAATTTCCAAAAAAAAAAAAATTTTATTAAATTTTGAATTTTTAAAACATTAACATTAAAAAAAACCTTTTTTTTCCAGCTTTACCTTGACTCGTTCTAAAGTAGCTTTTAGTCGTTTATCTAATTTGGGGGAGTTCGCATCTAAGGTCGGCATTATCGCGGACTAACTGTTTATGAACCCTAGTTAACTGGTCAAGATTGTTTTCTAAGAAACTAATTTTTTGTTTTTGTGCCAAAGATCCGCCGTCGTCTTCATCATCTTCGGCATTCGCAGACTAAAAAAAAAATAAATCAAGATGATAAATTTTTTTTTTTTTTTTTTTTTTTTATTCAGCTCCAAAAGTATTTAGGAACCGTGAAAGTTTTCCTTTATATTTTATACCTTTTTAATTCTAGTTTGGAGATCTTGCACGAATAATTTACGTAAATTATGTAAAGTCTGCAATTCTTTCGCGACCGTGTCTTCGAGTCCTTTCAAATCTTTTCTTGCTTGTTCTCTCTTTTCATTCGTTAAACTGAAATATAAAAATATTTGAATTTATCTCCAGTCGAAATAAACATTCATCGAAAAGTATAAGCATCGAAAAATATTTTTTTACATTAATTCCTGCAATTTTTTACTCTTATCTTGCTCTTCTTGTTTTAATTTTTCGTAATCTTGTTGCAATTGTTGATGCGCTAAAGTATACTTTTGATTTTGATCTTTGACTTCGTTGATTAATTCTTGCTTTTGTCCAATTTCATCTCTCAATGCAGCAACTAAATCAAATTATAATTAATAAATTATTTACCGAAAAAAAAAAAAAAAAAAAAAAAAAAAAAAGGTTACGGTGATAAAATGAAATGAAATACCCTGTTTTTGGTGTGCCTCTCGTAGTTGATCCATTTGAATTTCGAGAGCTTCTTTCATTTTAGTCGCTTCAGCCTTTTCTTCGGCTTTCTCCTTAGTACTCAATGTCTGAACTTTTTCCGCGGCTTTCATTTTAGCACATTCTTCTCTGAGTGCGTCTACTTCTTCTTCCAACGTACGCTTTTTATTTTCAGCCTCCCTCATGGACTCTTGCAATGATTTCATGCGAGCTTCGTGTTGCGATATCAACAATCTGCATTCTCCCAAATCTTTTTCGAATTCCGATACCTTTTAAAAGTACAAATTAAAGTTTCAAGTAAGTTTAAATATGGACGACTTTCAAATGTTAATTTTATAAAAAATTATAACGGTAATTACTTTTTTGTTGGAATCGATTTGGGACGCCTCCAAACCCTGGCATCTCTGAACTAAATTTTTAACTTCGCTTTTCATTTTAGAAATGTAGAGTCTAGCAACGGTAAACTCTTCTTCTATTTTTCCCACCGTATCAGGATTTAATTTCATATCTCCGTCTCCTCCTAAAAACATATCATTATCATTTTATTACACTTAAAACACTCAATTAAACCAAAGATGTCTTCTTGAATTTTTTTAAGTACCGATGGCTTCTCCGATTTCTCCTAAATCTTTCAATAAATTGGTCAACATTTCTGTGATTCTTCGCCTTTGATGAGTCCACATGTCCTTCATTTGTTGTAATTCAGATGAAGTATTATTTAGGAGAGTCTAAAATAAATATTACAAGCGTTAAAATTTTTTTTTTTTTACTATCAAAAACGAAAATTTTATTTAAAAGCTAGAAGATATATTACTTGTTTTTTAGAAAGCTCTTCATTAATGGTATCGTATTCCTTATTTTTAGTTTCGACTTCTTGTGATTTTTGATCGTAATTCATTGCCAATTCTTCAAGTGCTTGCAAAACTTCCTTGACTTCTTCCTTTGCGGATTCATTTTCTTGCTGTATACGAGTCATTTCTTGTTGCAACAATTCGTAATCTCGTCTTGTCGACGTAATTAACTGAAACAAAAAACAGATAATTAATTTTTTTTGATTAAAATGTTATTTATAACTTATTTTTAATAATTAAATGAGCACCACCTCTTCTTGTTCAAGCATTTGCTCTTTCAGTTTTTCAACATATTGCGAAGTTTGATTTATTTCTTCATCTTTGTCATCCAACTGTTGATATAATCGTTCTCGTTCTTCTTCCAACTTTTGTCTTTCTTCGTTGGACAGAGAGCCAATCATCAAACCACTCGGAGTTGCTGGCATGGGACCTAAAATCATATTTTTAAAATTAACATTCATCATTCAAATCGACATTTCTTCAGTTGACATTCATTTTTTTTTTTTTTTGATTGGCATACCTTTCTTGCCATCAGGCAAAGCAGATACCGGAGTGGTCGAATCCAACGGCTCTTGAAGATTAACCTGTTCTTCTGGTTTAACAGTTTCTCCGGCTCTCCATCTTGATAATTCCAATTCCAATTTTTCACATTTTGCTCTCCATTTAGCTGCTTTTTCCTTTTCCCTTTCGTACCGCCTTTTCCATTCTTCAGCAGTCAATTCTTCATTTACACATACAACATTCTTAATAGTTTTTGCACTGCAAAAAAAATTTCATATAAAAATTTTGTCTGAAACCAATCGATTATTTTCAATTCAAAAAATTAGCCATATTACCGTTTTCCAAACTCTAATGTTGATTTAGTTTCTGCTTCGTTAAAACTGGCTGGAGAGCAGCAAATAATAATTGTTGTTCTAGCATTACCACCAAGCGATTCTTGAAGAATTCTAGTCAATTTTGAATCTCTGTATGGAATGTGTGTTTTATTTCCATCTGCTAAAGCTGATATCACATTACCTAATGCAGACAAAGATTTATTGATATTTTTTGCTTCGTCTAACACAGCACCTTCTGCTCCAGTTTTGCTAACCTAAAATTAAATTAAATTTATTGAAAAAAAATTTATTTAGCCAGAAAAGCAAATTAAGCAAAGTTTTGGCAAGTCATAATTATTATAAAAATATAAAATTGGCAAAAAGAAAAAATATATCAAAAATAAATAACTGAGATTGTCTCACTTACCTTTTCACTACCAGCTAAATCGACAAGGTATAACTTTCCAGATAATTTTTTTTGAATTTCTAAATTTTCTTGCTTCACATTAATAAGAAAAACGCTATGAGATCGAGAACTGTGTTCATTCATATCTGAAAATTAAATATTACATTTTTACAATACTAAAAAAAAAAAATTATGAACACAAAAGTGATTACGATTTATCTCACTCATGAGTTAATCAATTTGTATACTAAAAAGAACTACAATGAAACAAAATATTGATCAAAAGCAAACCATTTGATTAAAATACAAAAAAAAAAATAATAATAATAATTAAAACATTATAAATTAAATTATATATAAAAGAAAGGATGAATAGTGAAGTATCGAAAAAGTAAAAATTTTTTTTTTTTGTTGATGAATAGACTAATTAGTAAACTTACTGGTAACTGCAACATGACGATTAGCTTTTCCTTCTTCAATAGCTTCAAAAACTTCATCAGGATTGGCTACAAATCTTTCAGTTGCACCCTTTACAAAAGGAACTCTGTTTTTATCTTCATGCACACTTAAATTCGTCTTAGAAACTGAAAGCAAATTTAAAACCGATTAGTTCCGACAAAAACTATAGCTTATTTTTTTATTTTACAAATGATTATTCTTTAGTTACTTAAAAAGTATGGATAATGCAAAGTAAATGTTTAAATTTGTTTTTTTTTTCAATTACCATCCAATAAATCCCTAATTTTATCCATATAAATTTCAAAATAAGAAATTTTAATATGAAATTCCAAGTTCTCCTCCATTAGATAAATATGATTAAAAATATCATTCACTATTCTAGGTATGATTCCTTGTGTTTGAGAATCTCCCAATACTCCTTCCATGGTGTGAGTTTTACCACTCGAAGTTTGACCATATGCAAATATGGTTCCATTGTATCCGGCCAATACATCTGTAACTATCGATTTGGCAGCATCATCATATACTTTATCCTGTGTGGCATTTGGTTTAAATACTTTGTCAAATAGATAAACTTTTCCCTAAAAGCATTTTTAAAAAAAAAAGTGTTATCAAATAAAGTTTATGAATAAGATTATTATTATTATTAATGTTTATTTTAATAGGAAAATTTTATGACAATGCTGTCTTTGTCAAAACAATAAAAAAAATTAAGACTCTTTGTTGGAACAATAAAACTAACCAAAGTACATTTTATTCCAAGTAATTTTTTTTAAAAATGATGAAGAATTAAAAAGATCTTATTTTTTATAATTCAATAAAAGCTTAAATTTAAAATATATTATTTCTATGAGTTAGAAATAAGAAACAATATGTCTGCTTGACCCACATAAAAACATGTAGGACAATGAGTTTAAATTTTTGACATTAGGTATAGTTTTTAAACATTTACTGCATAAAATTTTTACAGAAAAATATTTATATATATTTGTATTTCATTAAAATATAATTATTTTGTCTGATTTGTCAAAATAATTTACAACAATAAGTAATTAATTTGGAATTGTTCTGACAGGTTATGAATTACAAATTAATAGTTTTTTTTCTCGATAAAATAAAACATCAGGAAACTTAACGAATAGCATATTTTGTAGTTAATTAAAATAAAAATAAAAAAAAACTACTGAAAATCTAAAAATTTTAGAAAATAAGGATTTTGATGTGACTTAACAATTATATTATATATGGCATAAAATACTAGCAATAATAATAATAATAAATCAACTTACACCAATGGTAATACAATTTTCATCATTTCCAGATGGAAATTTAACAATAAATTTCGATCCAGCTTTTTCTTCTGAATCATTTAAGGGCCGAAATCGGCATACTACTTTAATACTGTCTTCGGCGGCTATTTCTCGTTCGCCAACTATTGACTGATTCATGGTCGCTTAAATATTTAATAATCACTTTTAAAATTTTGGAACTTGAAACCGTGCATGCAGAGTACACAAAACAATCTTCATACAAAACGACAAACAAAATGATACGAATTCGCGTTTTTGAAATTTATAATAGCTCGACTGCCATTTTAACTATTAAATCAATTTACTCAATGTTAGTATAAGGTATAGGAAACTAAAAGCTTATTTGAAAAACACTTTAAAAATAAATCGATTTACATTAATAACGAATGGCACAAACCATCAAAATCCGTAAAAATACTTAGTTTACTTAATTCAAAGGAAAATAAAAGCAAAGAAAATATATTTAAGTAACCTCAGTCTACCGCAATCCGATCTGACTTCTAGGTAAAATTACGTCATTAGTCAGATTTGCGCTTGCGCGAACTAAATCACAATTGCGCATGAAAAGATATATAGTCTTATTGATTAAGCCCAAAGAAAATAATAATTTCTACCCTTTTTTTTTTTTTTTTTTTTCAATTTTACATCCTATATTTATATACACGTGTTTTATTTTCCTCCCCAAAAACATAAATATTTAAATAGAAAAAATAATCACATTATTTTAATAATAATAATAATCCTAAAAATAAATAATTTCTAGTTAGGTATACCTTACTTTCGAATACCTTAAATCGAATACGATGCGTAATGAAAAGAAAAAATTTTAAGTCCTAATTTTCAAATAAACGTACAGTTTTTTTTAACTCGAAAAAAAAAGAATTTAAATCGGTAAATAAAAAATTTCGGGTATTAAAAATTAATTTAAAAACTAAAAAAAAAAAAAAAACGGTAATTATTAAGAGCAATAACACGTTTCTTATTTTATTACATACATGAATCGTTTAACAAAGAGAAAAGGGTCTCGGTCATGGACATGAAAACCTTCATTCAAGGTTCGCCGGTTTTTTTGCTAGTTTAAGAGAATCTTAATTATTATTATAAACTTAATGTAAAAGTAAGTATTTAGTTAGGCTCTAATATACCTAATATTTAACTCATTATGTCTGATACTTTCTAGAAAAAAAAAAAAAAAAAAAAAAATTTTAATAAGTAAAAATTTTATTACACTATTTAAAATAAACAGAGTTCAAAATTTTTTACCATGAAAAAAAAATTCTTCAACTCTTACTTATTTTCTATTTATTTTTTCAAAAATTATTTTAGTCATTCTCTATTATTATTATTATTATAACTTAGTCAATTTTTTTTTTAGGCTTAAGTAATGACAATTATTTTTAATTTTGTTGTCTTTTGTTTTTTATAATTTGCTTTTTGACATAAATTTTGCTTATACATCAAAATTTAAATTTATTTAATTTTGTTGTTGGAAGGAATTTTTTTTTTTAAATTTATTACATGATAAACAAAAATACAATCATCTCATATGTATATTTGATACAGAAAATGCTTTTGTTTTCCTAACAATAAGAAATATTAAATATCATTTTAAAAAAAAATTTTTTTTTTTTTTTTCATAAAAAAAACCACAAGTTTTGGAAAGTGTATGTATTCGAGGTTTGTGGAAATTACAAAACAGGTTCAAATTTATCGTTCGTTCATGTGTGTCAGTATTTTTTGCAAAGTAAAAAGTAATGCTTTTTTTAATCAAAAGCCTAATTATTAAAAAGGAAAAAAGGAAAAATGAAATTTTTTGATTATGATAGTTGGAAAAAAAGAGGATGTTTTTTTTCTAAAAAAATTAGAACACTTTCTTAATGATTATGAAAAAAAAAAAAAAAGCGGTGATCATTAATACAGTTGAAGAAATTTACCAAGAATCATAATACGGAATAATGAAATTACCCATGCTTTTTTTTTTTATTTAATGTTTCTTTAACTTTCTCTTTTCTCCTTAATAAATTTTTTTTTTTTTACTCGAATATTTTCATTACATTTTTCATAGGATTGCACAAAGAAAAGAAAAATATTACATTTGTACAATTGGCTTTAATTATGATGGAAACATTAAATAGATTATGATTTTCCTGAGGAAAATGAAAACACTCTTGAAATTTTACATTGTATTTACAGATAAAATAATAATTTTGCTAAAATTATTTTAAGACAATAATAAGCATAAAAAAATTGATGAAAAAATATTCTTAGAGATTAATATATAATATCATTAACGACATGTAAAGGGCTACCAATCTTTATTCAAAGGATTTCAAAAGTTGGCACTTTTGGAGTCCGCCGTTTTGCAAAGAATGAAGTGTGAATCGTGCTGCAGTAATTAGTTGAAAAAATAATATTCATTTAATCTTTTATAATTTATTGAATTGTTTATTTATTTTTGAAATAAGAAACCTAATTGTAAGTAAATTATAAATTACTTTTTAAAAATATTTATAATTGTCTACAGGTTAGAAATTATTTAACATAACCAATGTAAAATTTTGGCGGTTTTTTTGTACTAGCTTTTACCTTATATAATTAAAATGAAGCTTTAATGAAAATTTTAAAAGCATTTGTATTTAAATGTAAAATTTATATTGTTGTCATTCTTAAAATGTTTTTATGGTTAAATTTCAATTTAAAATTGAAGGTTTTTTAATGTTCAAGTCAAACTACAAAATAAAATTAACTTTGCTGTTGATAATTGTAAATGTTAATACACTTTTAAAATGTCTTGCAAAGGGTATACTGCATATTAACATTTGGGGTACAATTGTTTTAAATTATTTCTAAAGCTTTTTTAGTAGAATTTTGAAAAATTTAAATCTTCTAATTGTAATTTGTAATTCAGTTAGTAATTAAAAATGATCTCATTCGATAAAAAATTACCAATGATTTAGAAAATTACTCGTATAATAACTTTATGTTATAACTTACAAAATAGTATTACTAATTATTACTATTATTAGTTTTAAAAAATACATTTAGAGTAAGGAGAAATATTTTAGTGCAAACACAAATTCTTTCTACTGCTTGTCTTTTTATTACAATTAATATTATTTATTTTGCTTTTAAAAAAAAAATAAAAGTATACAATTTAATTTAAATAATTTATCAAAGACATTAAAATTTGATTGTAAAACAGCTCTAAAAAAAAAAAAGTAGGAAATACTGATTTTTTTTGTTTTTGCTTAAATTATGTAAATTTTTTCTTTTTCTTAATTCTTTATTATATTTACCACACAGAACATTTTTGAGAAGGATTCATTGGACTCATTAGAGGACAGTTGTATGCTTTTGCAAATCCCATGAGTTTGACAAAGGCCCCAAAACACGAACAGGACCTGGAGAATGCACTGATGATCTTATTTTTGTTAATGCATCTTCAGGTCTCATCGACCCACACCATATCTATAGAAATTATTAATTTTCAATAATTTATAATATTTAATTATAAAATAAAAATCAACATGTAATTTTACTTGTGCATAATTTAAAAAAAATAGCTGGTCATGTGTTAAATTAATTCCTGGTAAAAGAGGTTCTTCTCCATGTTTGGCAACCCATTTTTTATAAGCCTGTAGTAAATTGAATTCATTTTCATTAGTTTAACAAAAAATTTATTAATTTTTTACATAAAAATGTAAATATAGCTTGCCCTAAAGCTTTGTTTAAGTCCTCCATTATCTGCTATATTTTCTCCTTGTGTCATTCTCCCATTAACAAATAAATTAATTTCATCTAATTTGTATCTTGAATATTGATCTATTATACATTGGGTTCTCTCTCTGAATGCTTTTATTGTTGCATTATTCCACCATTGCATCATATTTCCATCTTTATCAAACTGTCTCCCTGTATAAAACTGGAGTTATTAGAATTATTTCTAATGAAATCATGTTAATAATAAACCCATTACATTTACCTTTATCATCAAAACCGTGAGTAATCTCATGACCTATCACAACTCCTATTCCTCCATAATTCAATGATTTAGGAAAATGCTGACTGTAAAATAAAGGCTGAAGAATTCCCGCTGGAAAAACTATTTTAATTTTTTTATTTACAAGTTGTTCAAAAAGTAACCATTATAATAATTATTATTATTATTTTACCTATATCATTTTTATTTGGATTATAAAAGGCATTGACAACGGCAGGTTCTGTTGACCATTTGTCTTTATTCACTGGCTGTCTAAGTTTTCTTAAATTATGATAAGCATCATACTTTAGAACATTTAAAATGTTGACCAAAAACTGATCTTCTGTTATAGTTAACTATGTAAAAATACATTTTATTAAAATTATTATTTTGTTTAAAAAAAAAAAAGGGGGGGGGTTTGTTTGAAAAAATTTTTTTTTATTTTATGTAAATTTAAATTTTTGGACTGAAACCTATTGAAATTTGAGTAAAAAGTTAAGATATTTTTTTTTTGTTACATCTTCTGCTTCAGTTGTTCTATTTTATTAAGCATTAAATTTTATTTTTATGTTTACATTCATATATTCCTTGTTCAGCTCTTCTGTGTTTGTCAAAAGTTCTGGATAACCAATTCTTTCGTTCATTGAATCTGCTTTTTCTTTTGCCACAGCTCTTGTTTCATCATCCATCCAAATATTTTCAGTCAAAAGTTCATTAAATGCTTCTCTAATTGTATGTATCATTTCTAAAGCCGTTTCCTATTTAGAAAAAAAAAAGTTAATAAATGTATTGCATTGCTCATATCGCTTCTTAATTTATAAGATTTAAATTAAGATCTGCAGCATGGAGCATACATTAAAAAATAAGGATTAATCGGGGTGAAAAGAATATTTAAGAATATTTTTCTTTTCATTGGTATTAATCATACAAAACTAACTAAGATATTACCTTACTATCTTGATTAAAGTTGTCACGTATAAAAAGAGCTCCAACAGCCATACCGAGTTTTTTATTTGTCCATTCAACACATTGACTCCACCTGTGCCTTTCACTTAATATTCCTAATAAAATTTTTCTAAATTCAATAATTTTTTGCTGATATTCATCGATCATGTGGGGGAGAATTTTCATTATTAATCTCCATATAACATAATTATGTATGACTCTAAAAAAAAAAAGGTAGTAATAATGCATTAATAATGTCCTTTTGACAATCGAGTTCGAATCCTTTCGAAAATACCTTTTTTCCGTTTTCTTTAATATTCGGCCCATTTCTTTAAAATAAGGCAAAGCATAAGTTACAACTGGTTCTTCCTCGTGAAAATTTATTTCTAAAAATGTCGATAAATATTCTTTCCAATTAAGTTGCGGCACTTCTTTTTGGAGTACTGTTAATGAAAGTTTTCGATATATCGAACTTGTATCGTGACGGTCAGCTTCTGGTAGAGTTGCCTTTTAAAAAAATTACATATGTTAAGCAAATAATATTTTTTTTGGATTCTATATCAAATTTGTAAAATGTACCGACATTGGCCAACCGCACTTCAAACTTGATGACATCTTCCAACTCCGCTTCAGCCGTTTTCTCATCAGCACCCAAAAGTATGGCTATCTGTGTCATGTACTTATGATAGGCTCTCAATTCGACGTTACTATTGGGTTTTAAATAATAATCTCTACTTGGTAATGCCAATTGCATTTGGTCGAGCTAAAATAAAAAAAAAAATTTTATTATTTGTTATCAATGTTCTTTTCATTAAAGGATATTGCTGTTCATTTACTATAATTTTTTATGCACGTAAGAGGTTCACGTGCTCCTTTCACTCCCATAATGCACCTATACCATAGGTTGGGAGATCCTCTTCTTACATTTTGCGCACCTGCAGGATGTGTACACTAGAGTTTTTGTCGTCCGGACCGACCCATTGTTCGATAAGAACTCCTTCGTTAAAATCCCCCCGTAGTTTTCCCAATAAAGTTTCCACGGATAGCGTGGGCGGAGTCCAACCTTTGGTCGCAACCGGCCAACCTCCTAAATTTTTTAAAACTTGCCTAAAGAGGTGCATCGCCGATTTTTCGTATTTGCTCTGAACGAAAAACCTCTTGTCAATTAACATGACCTCATGACAAAAACGTGAAAAATCAAACGGGTATCGGTACTCACGCAAATTCATACAAGAACTGTAAAAAAGTTTTGCTTTTCTAGTAGCCGAATTGTTGTGTTCGTGTTCTTCAAAAGGTTCTTCTAGCACTTCTAAAATATTAAAAAAGGCATTTAATGATTGATAGATGGTCAATTCCGTGTGGTTAAGACAGTTTTTTATCATATTATTTAACCTTTTAAAATGACTTGAAGTTGATCCGCCATTATTTCAAAGGTACTTATACTACTTCTATCTTCAGGGATTACGTGCTTTTTGTTCCATGTGCCACAAGCATATTGAAAAAAATCATGACATGGATTTGCCGTTAAATCCATGGCAGACAGGAGAGACGATGCTGAAATTAAAACATTTTAATCTCACGGTTTAATACGATTCGAATGATGAAAGGCCATCTTTTAAAATTCGATGGTAGTGTGAGAATTAACTTTTACAAGCAAAAAGTTGGAAATTTTTAAATTAAGGACATTTATTTTATCATTATTATCATTATTAATTTTTTTTTTTAATAAGAAAAAAAAATTGTTTATCTTTTAGAATTAGATTTTGAAAAATGTCGGATGATGGTTGGAAAATTTGTTTTTCTAATAGGGTCAAATTGAAAAAAGCAAACGGCGGAATTCTAATTATATTTTTATTATTATTATTATTATTATTATTATTATTATTATTATTATTATTATTATTATTATTATTTACGGTAAATACTCTTGCAAAATGGTTTTTAAATAAGAAAAATTTGTTGTTGGGGAAAAAAAAAAAAAAAAAAAAAAAAAAGTTAATCCTTTTTTTTTTTTTTTAATTGTGCCGAGGAGGTATTTTTTAATAAAAAAAAAAAAAAAAGAAAATGAAATTTCCTCGAGAAAATTCTAAAGGGAAGAAAATTGTTATTACTTTCAACTCGTAAAAAAAAAAAAAAAAAGTGTTTTTTATTGAAGATTGAATTTAATTATGATTAAAAAAAATTTTTCGTTTTCCATCATAAATAATAATATAATAAAATTATAATAATGATAATTAATAACATAAAATTTAATTTGAAAATGAAAAAAAAAAAAGGCGGGGGGAGAGGAGGGGAGGAGAGGAAACGTGTTACTTTATTCAAATAATTTATTTATTTATTTTTATGATTGCTTTTTTTTTTTTTTTACTGTTTTAATTGTTTTATTTTTTTTGTGAATTTTTTATTTAATTTCCACTCGAAAATTTTTTAAAAAAAAAAAAACCTCTTGCAGAAGGTTTTTCATCAAATGTTTTGATTAAATAAGGAAAATTTAAGAATTTTCTCTCTATTGTATGTATGTGGATTCGAGAGTTTTCCATTGAAAATCTCGTTAATTGTACACTTTAACAGAATTTTTTTATACCGCTTTTCGTTAATTACTTTTTTTATAATAAAATCTAACCTAGTATGACCTTTGGCCTTTCTTTACGAAAGTCAGCTTTATAAATTATTATTATTATTATTATTGTTATTCTCAACATTCACGTTTCTCTTTGCGTTAAGATTTTTTACACATTTATTTTAGAATTATTTTCAAATTTTCAAAAATGGTTTTTTATTATTATTATTATGCCTTTCGCAAAACCTTTTTTTCTGCGTGTGTGACGACGAGTTTTTTACTTTTTTTATTTAGTTTTCGAATAGTTTTAGAAAATTGTTTCTATTATAAATAAAATTGTTTATGTTTTACAGAAAAAAAAAAAAAAAATTTGAAATGAACTTCTTTTATGTCTTTTACGACCGTGTTTCTTTCAAATTTTTTTTTTTTTTTTGCCAAGAAATTGAAACAATGGAATCACATTGTAATCCCTACAGATTACCAAAGGGCTTTTTTATTATCATTATTATCATTAAAACATGTAGGCTTTTGATTATTATAAATTTTAAGGCGAAAGGGGAAGGGGGTGGAAAAACAATTCTTTGTTTTTTTTTTCGTACGGTAAAACTAGTTTTAATTTCCAGGTTTTTTGAACCTGAAGGTTAATAATGAATAATTTAATAATTTAAAATGAGATGATCAATGTTTAATAAAAATATAAATAAATAAATAAAATAAAAAATTCTTACCTGTTCTCACGCATTCTTCCGTTAAGCAAACTTTTCTCTGTTGAACTGAAAGAAAAAAAAAAAAATTGAATGAATGAATGAATAGTCAATGATTTTAAAATTTTTTTTACAAAGTGTTTTTATTTATTATTATTATTATTATTATTATTATTATTATTATTATTATTATCATTATCACTCTTAAACACGACAAGGCTCTTATTTGTCGGGGTTTTTAAGCATTTATTCCAGGTTTCTACCCGACGATTCCTTAGGGACAAATACTCGTAAATACATAAGTAAATAATACTTATTATTATTATTGTTGTTATTATTATTATTATTATGAATGAATTCTGTGTATAACGAAAGAATTTTTATTAAAAAAATCTAAAAAAACTTTAAAGTCTTTATAATTTGCTGTCAAATTTATGATGGCTAATAAATTACTTTTTAAAGTTTTTTATTTTTATTTTTAGTAGGTATAATTAATTTTAGGTCAGAGATTTATTGTTATCATTTAGTCACGATTTGAAAAAAGAAAAAGAAAAAGTTTGACAAAAGTTTAAAAAAAATTTTTAAGAATATAAGAAAAAAGAAAAAGTTCTGGTAAAATAAAGAAGAAATTATTTGCACATAATATTTAATGTAAAAATCAATTTGTAAAAGAAAGAAAAACTTTTATCGTGCTGCTACCCCTCCCCGCCCTTCCCCCAATTGTAATTTAAGAACTTTTAGAATAACCGTTTGTTTGAACCCTTTCAAAGCTTTCATCAAATTTTTTTTTTTCAAAATGTGATTTAAATTAAAGTTTTTGATTTGATTAGTAGTCGTAAAATAATTATTTCAAAAAAAAAAAAATTTTTTTTGGGGGGCGTGGGGTGGGGGGATCAAGTCGTAAAATGGTGTTAAACGTTTCGCTTCTTCTCCTGTCAAGTTTTGAAAAAAAGTCCATAAAGTTTTTGTTTATTATCTTTTTTTTTTTTTTATTTATTTATTTATAGATTTAACGTTTTATTCATGTCACAGTATTGAGAAATAAATCATTTTCGAAAAGGAAATCAAAGGAAAAATGGTTTCACACGCGTCGTCATTTATTGAAAATGAAATGTTAAGAGGAAAAGGACGAATCGAAGTCATATTCGGACCCATGTTTTCGGGTAAAACAACGGAATTGATTAGGCGAATACGTAGATATCAATTGGCAAGATTTAAATGTCTCGTTTTTAAATATGCCGGTGATAATAGGTATTCGAAAAATGACGTTGCCACACACGATTGTAACACGTTCGCAGCAATATCGTGCACCTTGCTGGAAGTAAGAATAAAAAAAAAAAAAAAAATTGTCTTGTCGAGAGAGAAAAACAAATTCGTATCAAAAAATTTAATTTTTTTTTTTTTAGGATTGCATGAAAAAAGCATTGGACTACGAAGTTGTAGGAATCGACGAGGGACAATTTTTTTCAGATTTGATACCATTCAGCGAATCCCTAGCGAACGTGGGTAAAATAGTCATAATAGCAGCTTTGGACGGAACGTATCAGAGAACGGCGTTCGGAGACATATTGAAATTGGTACCGCTTTCCGAAAACATAATCAAATTAAATGCCATTTGCATGGTGTGTTACAACACGGCCGGATTCACGAAAAGGATAACGAACGAAAAGGCGGTGGAATTGATCGGAGGAACGGATAAATACATGGCGGTGTGCAGAGAATGTTATCACATGAAAAAAAATTCTACGAAAAACGAGTATGAAAAATCACCATTGAAGAAACCATTGATCGAAAATAATAATTAAATGCCCTCCCCCCCTTCCCCCCAGGGCGACGATGACGAATGCCGAAATTGTAGTTTTCTTTCTCTCTCTCTCTCTCTCTCTCTCATTAAACATAAAGGAGAAGAAAAACGATTTTTTTTTTTGAAAAAATTAGGTATTTAAAATTTACCATTTTTATGTGATAAAATTATTTTTAATAAATAAATAAATAAAATTATTTTTTTATAAATGAAATTATTAAATTTGATGTTATTTGTATTATTATTATTATTATAAAAAAAGTTTTTCTTTTATTTACAGAATGAAATTATTATTATTATTTAAGATTAAACCTATTATTGAAAATTTAAATAACTTAAACCAAACTAGAAATTTAAATTCAAATTTAAAAAATAATAATAATAATATTGACGTATGGAAAAGGAAAAATGGGAAAAAAGGTTAAAATGATGTTTTGGAATTTTTCTAAGAAAATTAATTATTAAACTTACATAGGAGTAATCAGCAATAATAATAATAATAATAATAAACGAATTAATTTGGATAACGTGGTTAGTAATAGTAGTGAGTAAATTAATTATTTATTTTTATTACTTACCGTTACAATTTGATTTGTAGTAAAAAATCTGATATATTAGTATTAAACTTATAAGTAAAATTCCAATAATTCCAGTTAAAATATATTTGATAAATTTTCTGTACGATGAAGGATTTGAAAATTTTCTAGATCTTTCGAACGAAATCGATTTACGAGTTGAGATTGTTGTTGTTGTTGTTGTTGTAAATTCCTTATGCAAATCATCGAAAGTTTGTGTCGAAGTTTCCGTTAAAATGGCGATAGGATTTTCTCTTATTCTTAAATCATGAAGTTTAACCAAATTTCCATCGTCACACGTCTCACGTTTATTTTCTTTTTCGCCATTTTCGGTAATTTTATCGTTTACCATAATATCCAACGATAATAAATAACTGTCATCATCTTTTAATAAATTTCTGTCGCGCGATGATATAGTGGATGATGATGATGATGATGATGATGAATTAATCATTTTACTTTCAACAGAAACTTCCGTAAACTTATTATTTAATGACGAGTCCTTGTTTTTATTTAAATCATCCGGCGACACGTGGAGTAAACGTGTATTTTCTAAATTGGTATCATTTTCTTTTTCATTTAATACGTGAATATATGTTTCAAATGATTTTTTTTTAATAAAATCTTTATTATTCGTCGACATTATGATTGTTGTTACTCGTTTGTTTTTTAAACCTAAACAACCGGACTACTATTCGATAACGATTTCTTTTCTTAACTGGTATAATTTGTAGCAAAAATTTTCTTTTTTGCCGATACTACTATATAATTATCTTCTTGATACATTTTACAAAAAATTTTTTTTTTTTGCTCACGTACATAACGTCATATATATTTTGATATCGATCTAATTATGTAATAAAAAAATTTAATTATTTTTTCATAAAAATAAATTAATAATGTTTTAATAGCACACAAACGCACACACAAGACTTAATATGATTTTATCAATACGTAGAAAATTAAATAATTGATTGAGAGAGAGAGAAAATTGGTTGGTGTATTATAATAATAATAATAGATTTTGTAAGTTTATTATTAAATTAAACCTTTTGTTAATATGACGATTTGTTAAGGAAAAGGCTAACAACAACCTTGGATAAAATGGTTGTTTCATTTCATTTATATAAAGCGAAAAATTACTTAAGTTTAAGATGCAATTTCCTTTTTCCAGTCGGAGCTTTTAAAACTTTTTCTTTTCATCATTAAAACTTTATGTAACACATTTAAATAAATTTAAAAGGGAGGAGGGGGGAAGGGGGGGGGGAAGAAAGAAAAAAGAAAATTAGAAAAGTTTTAAAATGATGGTACTTGACTCGAAAGAAAAATTTAAATAAAAAAAAAATTAATCTAACATTATCATTATAAAAAAAAAAAAAACCGAAACGTTTGTTTGTTTGTTGTTGTTTTTTTTTAATTCCAGGTTTTAATTACGAATTTTTAAAAACTTTTGTTTTTGTTTCTTTTTGAAATTACAAACAAAAAAAAAAAAAGTTAACAATACTAATAATAATAATAAATAAACGCGAGAGCGCGAATTAAATTTAAAAAATTTATTTATTTTATTTAAAATTAATTAATTATTAATAAATAAATTATTAACATAAATTTTTGTTTTTTTGTTTAAAAAAATGAATAAATTAAAAAGTAGTTTAATAAAAATCAAGATTTATTTAATTTTTTTAAAAACTAGTTCATCAAGTTTTATGTAAACAAGTAATAGAAAAAAAATATTTAATCAATATTATTATTATTATTATTATTATTAGTATTATTATTTACGTTTTAATTTTTTTTTAAATACCACGTAATAATTACTAAGTAATTTTTAAAAAAAAAAATATTTTATTGTTTATTAATAATTAATTAATTAATAATTTATCGCGTAACACAAAACAAAACAAAAGTCACTGATTTTATTATTATTATTATTATTTATTAATTATTATTGTTTATTTATTTTTTTAATTATTATTATTATTATTACAACGCGTTATTATTATTATATTATTTTTTTAAATTTTAATTTTTCTCAATCATTTCGTGATGCGAATTCACTGTCAACTGACAGAAAATATACGAGACAGAGAGAAAGAGGCTCCCCGTGTGTGTGTGTGTGTGATCATTCACGCAGCCTCCCTTTTATTGTCGGTTACATTTCGAAATAACTCATGTTCATCTGCCTAGGGAAAATAATATTTATATATTTTTTTTTAAATTAAAAAGTTTTATAAGCTTTTAAAAAAAAAAAAATTCCTCCATTTTTTTTTTAATTTTCTATTACGTGAAATATATATATATATATTTTTTTTCTACGGTAATAATATTTTGTAATTTTCTTCTTTTATCGTTTTTTTTTTTATGTTTAACAAGTTTTTTTTTTTTTTTTGCAAATCGTATGTCATAAATTTTTTGTTTTTAATGAAATGATTTTCTCTCTCTCTCTCTCTCTCTAAATATCATATTTAATTTATTTTTTTAAATTAAATTTATGTTATGGTAAAAAAAAAAAAAAAAAAAACAATAAAATGCAAACCAATAAATAATATTCTTTCTTTTCCCCTTTCATTTCTCTTTTCTTCTTATAATTATTTATATATAAATAAATTTTTTAATATAGTAATTGTAATAATAATAATAAATTTTCATGTCTATATTAATAATAATATTGTTTTTGTATATGTTTTTTTTTTAGAAATTTTTCTTTTTGATAGTTACACATAAGAAATAAATATACGTCCATGTTTGATACGTAAATGTATTTAAATATTTATTAAATTTGGCGGAATTTACTACTACTACTACTACTACTACTATCAAAAAGATAAAGACAAATTGAATTTTTTTAAAATTTACGTTATTTTATAATTAAAGAGGATTATCGTTGAAGATTTGCGATAGTTTTTCCAATATCCGGAAAATTTTCGGGATGTACACACATAGACACAAATCCAAATATTATTAATTAGTTTGCAATGAAAGTACGATTTAGAATTTCGTAGAGTGGCGCATGCGCAGTTAAACGTATTCGGCCATAACTGTTTGAGTTGAAGCTGAAATTCGTACACAAACAGTTAAGATTTCAATTAAGTGATTTAACTAGATTTTAATTATTTTTATTATATAAAGTGATTAGATTTAAAGAAAAGTGTTTTAAAATTGTAGTTTAATTAAAAATGGCTTCAGATGATGACATTGACGACAGCTTTGCCGGTGAGAATTGCACGTTTTCTTGTTTTGGGGTATTTCGCGTCATTACTTGAAAAAAATTTTAGAGTTACGTTGATCGGATACCCGGTTTATTTAACATTGTTACCAAGTTCAATTTACGTTTACTGTCATTTAAACTACCTTGTTTTTTAAATTGCTGGAAATCCCTATATAAATTATTTAAAACATTCGGTTTATTTATAAATATTGTATTGGTCTGCGGTTCCACTAAAACAATTTTTTTTTTTTTTTTTTTTTTATATATGAAACTAAATTAAAATAATATTGGTGGGTACATCACACTAAAAATTTTTTTTAATAAAATTATTTGATTGTTTTTTTTTCCTGTATAAAAAGAAATTCTTATATTGAAACTTTTTTACGATTATCTGGTTTGTTTTTCTTAGGGTATTTGTTTAAAACAAAAAGGGCAAAAAAAAAAAAAAAAATTTTTTCTGCATAAGATTTTGACCCTCTGATCAAAATGGAGGTCGCAAACAAAGAAAAAAAAAAATTACAATTAAGATTCCTAAAAATAAACATTTTTTTTTTTTTTTTATTCACTTGTTAAAATCATTTTGATATTTATAGTTTTGAAAAAAAAATAATAATTATTATTTTTTTATTATTTTTAATTAAATATATGTTTTTTTATTATTTACAAATAATTATCCTTGTTTAATAGGTTAGACCATTTTATTTCTCAGTAATTAATATTTAAGTCTATAATTTATTATATTTTTAGAAAAAATAACTTTTAATGTTTAAGTCAACCTGTAATTTTGTAATTAATAACTTCAAATAAAAATATTGAAACTTTATTATTATTATTATTTTTAATTTGAGTATTTTCGAGATTTTAGATAAATAATAATTTGTTTTAGGTGATGATAACGAAGAAGCTGCTGCAGGCCCATCTAATGTAAATTCAGAATCAGATGAAAATCAAAGGGGAGAAGATGATGATTACGAACCAGAAGATGGGAGAAGAAGAAAAAAAGGGAAAAAAAGAAAAGCTCGCTCAGAAGGGAAAAAAGATAAAAAAAGGAAAAAAAAGAAAAAGAATGATAGTGGAGATGTTAGTTTTTTGTGGAAAAAAATAATTAATAATCCAATAATAATGAATTTGATTTTCATGCAAAAGATTTTTTTTAGGATTCTGACATTAATTTAGAAGATTCAGCTGGTGGAAATGATTCTGATTATGGTTCGTCTAAAAAGACAGGACGTAAAAGAGGTAGTAGCAAACATTCTGTACCTGCTACACCGACTACCCCTTCTGAAGAAAGTTCTAAAATGCCCAGTGTTGAAGATGTTTGTTCTTCCTTTGGACTCACAGATGTTCAAATTAAATACACAGAACAAGATTTTCAAGATTTGTCTTCTTACAAATTGTTCCAGCAGCACATTAGGCCTTTGTTGGCAAAAGATAATCCCAAGGTTATTTTATTATTAAATTTTCTAGTATTTCTATTTATTTATTTATTTTTTGCTAAAATCCGATTTATATATTAGGTTCCAGTGTCAAAATTAATGATGTTAGTAGCTGCAAAATGGAGAGAGTTTTCATGCATGAATCCTCATAATGAGGAACATGAAAACGATGATAACCCAGAGCCAGATTACATTCCTAAACCAAAGAGATCTCGTTCATCTGCAATAAAAGTAAATAACTTTTTGTGATAAAAAATTTTTTGAGTTTTACATAATTCACACTGAGTATAAAATATAAAAACACTTATTAGTTAAATATTTCACAGAGCGATAATATTGAAGACGATGATGACGAGGAGGAAAAGGGACGTAAAAAACGAGGAAGGAGTAAGAAAGGAACAAAAAAAAATAGTAAAGTACCCACGTTAAAAATAAAATTAGGAAAGCGAAAAAGAGGAAGTTCGGTTAGCAATTGTTTTTTTTTTCTTTCTTTTTTTTATAAATTTTGACGTAAAATTTTTAATTAAAAATTGATATGCTGATATTAGGATGAAGAAGAAAATGAGACTGATAAAAAGTCTGAAGCGTCTGACCGTGATTCGGATGCTGAATTTGAACAAATGCTTCAAGAAGCAGAAGAAGCTTCTCCCGACAATTCTAAAGAAAAGGAAGATCATGAAAATACCGACGCACCAGTCGCTCCGCGAAAAGCCAAAACAAAATTTGGTGTTAAAAATAAAAGAAAACCTAAAAGAAAAATGAACGATAGTAAAAGTGGGGAGGTTAGTTCTTTACGGTCGAATTAGAATTTACTTACTTTCAATTCTTTTTCACATCTTTTAAATTTTATCCCGAATGTTTAAAAACTTTATTTTACAGCAACAAGAACATCAAGATTATTGTGAGGTTTGTCAACAAGGCGGAGAAATTATTTTATGCGATACTTGTCCTCGCGCATACCATTTAGTTTGCCTTGATCCCGAATTAGAAGAAACTCCTGAAGGTAAATGGTCTTGTCCTCATTGTGAAGCTGAGGGAACTCAAGAGCAAGATGATGATGAGCACAACGAGTTTTGTCGTTTGTGCAAAGACGGAGGAGAACTTTTATGTTGTGACTCTTGTACGTCAGCCTATCACATTTTCTGTTTGAATCCTCCCTTGTCGGAAATTCCCGACGGTGATTGGAAATGTCCCAGATGTTCGGTTAGTTTTCATTTTTTTTTTTTTTTGAAATTTTTATTCCCATTAATCCCTGTGGCTCGACGTAATGTTTTTCGTTTTTTTTTTTTTTTTTCTTTTTAGGCCGAACCACTTCCTGGTAAAGTTTCTAAAATATTGACTTGGCGTTGGGCTGATACTCCTTCGGCAGAAAAACCGCCTGAAGAATCTACGACCACCAGTAAAAGAGCACCGAGACAACCTCGACGTTTGCGAGAATATTTTGTGAAATGGGCTGAAAAATCTTACTGGCATTGTGCATGGGTTTCTGAACTCCAGGCAAGTATTTATACGGTTTACTGTGTAAATTAAAAAAAACCCAAACCATTTTGAAATAATCGTTTTATTATTTTATAATTCAGTTGGATGTCGCACATCCGTTGATGCTCAGAAACTATACTAGAAAATTTGACATGGATGAACCTCCTAAAATGGATGAGGCAATTGATGATAGCGATTACAGAATGAAAAAAATTAAAGAGTTCGGAGCAAACGACAATTTATTGGAAGAAAAATATTATAAGTAAGTTTTAAAAATTCTTTATTTGATTTCGGATTTAACTGATAAAGTATTATATAAATAATTAACATCAAACTGTATATTTTAAAATTTTTCTTTTTTTTTTTTTTTAATCAGATTTGGTATAAGACCGGAATGGATGATCGTTCATAGAATTTTAAATCATCGAACAATGCGAGACGGTCGAACTTTGTATTTGGTCAAGTGGAGAGATCTTTGTTACGACCAAGCCACATGGGAAGAAGAAACCGAAGAAATTCCAGGATTGAAACAAGCCATTGAATATTATCTTGATTTGAGAGCTACTTTTAATACCGATGGTAAAAAGGGCAAAAAGGGCAGAGGTAAAAAGCCAAAAACAAAAGAATTGCAAGATGAAGATGATTCTAGAATGCCGTAAGTTTGAAAAATATTTTTAAATTTATTATATACTATGTATTAGAGTATATATTAAATGTTAATTTTACGTTACAGAAGGAGATACACTCCCCCGCCAGAAAAACCTCTTACAAATTTATCGAAAAAATTGGATAAACAACCGGATTATATCGATGCAACCGGTATGCAACTTCATGAATATCAAATGGAAGGATTAAATTGGTTAAGATATTCGTGGGGTCAAGGTATCGATACAATTTTGGCCGACGAAATGGGTCTTGGGAAAACCATTCAAACCATAACATTCCTTTACTCTTTGTATAAAGAAGGGCATTGTAAAGGCCCATTTTTGGTTAGTAATTTAAATCTCACAAGAGAAAAACAAAAAATTTTCCTCTCTGGAATTTGGGTCATTTAAAATTTTTGTTTAGGTTTCTGCACCTTTGTCAACAATTATAAATTGGGAACGAGAATTCGAAACTTGGGCACCTGACTTTTATTGCGTTACTTACGTCGGAGATAAAGATTCCAGAGCTGTAATTAGGGAGAATGAATTGTCATTCGAAGAAGGAGCCGTTAGAGGAAGTAGAGCTACTAAAATAAAAGCTAGTAGTATTAAGTTTAACGTGTTGCTAACTTCCTACGAATTGGTGTCTATCGACGCCGCATGTTTGGGATCCATCGATTGGGCAGTTTTGGTAGTAGATGAAGCTCATCGATTAAAAAGCAATCAGTCAAAAGTGAGGAGATTGAAATGTTATTTTAATTTTTCATACTGTTACGATTTGTCATTTTAACAAATTTTTTTTTTTTTTTTTTTTTTTTTTTTTTTTCAGTTTTTCCGAGTTCTTGCGGGATACAACATTAGTTATAAATTGTTACTTACTGGTACTCCATTGCAAAATAATCTAGAAGAATTATTTCATTTATTAAATTTCATGTGCAGAGATAAATTTAGCGATTTAGCTGCTTTCCAAAATGAGTTTGCCGATATTTCAAAAGAAGAACAAGTAACTAAATTGCATGATCTCTTAGGACCGCATATGTTGCGAAGATTGAAAACGGACGTTTTGAAGGTATTTATTTATTTATTTTATTTTATTTTTTTTTGTGCAAAAGATGTCATTTAAGTCATTTATGAATTATTTATAATTATGTTCAATTTATTTTGAAAGATGGTTTTTTCACAATTCGCTAAAATACAAAAACATTTCGATCAAATTTTAGAACATGCCGGCCAAATCCGAATTCATTGTAAGAGTTGAACTTTCACCGATGCAGAAAAAATATTATAAATGGATTTTAACTAGAAATTTTGAAGCTTTAAATCCCAAGGGAGGTGGACAACAAGTTTCACTCCTCAACATCATGATGGATTTGAAAAAATGTTGCAATCATCCTTATTTGTTTTCTGCTGCTGCCGAAGAAGCTCCTCTGTCTGCAAACGGAACTTACGAGTTGCAAGGATTGATAAAAGCTTCCGGAAAACTAATATTATTGTCCAAAATGTTGAAATTACTTAGAGAACAGGGTCACAGGTAAACGTCGTTATAAAAATTTGGACAAAGAAAAAAAAAAAATTGCGTGTAAATTAACCGTTAATTTTATTGTGTTCATTCATTTCAGAGTTCTTATATTTTCACAAATGACGAAAATGTTAGATTTGCTAGAAGATTATTTAGAAGGAGAAGGTTATAAATATGAAAGAATTGACGGTAGCATAACGGGAAATTTAAGACAGGAAGCCATCGACAGGTTTGTTTAAAATAATAATGTTCCGTTCAATTTTTTTTTTTTTCCAAAAAAATGCACCGAGACGATTTATCTCGAAAAAATTATAGGTTTAATGCACCCGGAGCTCCACAATTTGCTTTCCTTCTGTCCACAAGAGCAGGAGGACTCGGTATCAATTTAGCCACTGCCGATACAGTAATTATTTACGATTCAGATTGGAATCCGCACAATGATATTCAAGCTTTTTCACGTGCTCACAGGATTGGTCAGTCCAATAAGGTAAAACGAGTTTAAATGTAATTGTTACACGTATGTACAAACTGAATACAATTTACGGCTCATCATAGGTTATGATTTACCGTTTCGTCACGAGAAACTCTGTGGAAGAAAGAGTGACGCAAGTTGCCAAAAGAAAAATGATGTTGACGCATTTAGTCGTTAGACCCGGAATGGGTGGTAAAAATACCAATTTCACCAAGCAAGAATTAGATGATATTTTACGTTTCGGTACGGAGGAATTATTTAAAGAAGAAGAAGGTAAGGGATTTTATTCATTTACTTAGTACAACTTACAATTAAATAGCTTAAAAATGAAGTTACCTTTGGCTGTACCTTGATTTTTATAAACCGTTTTGATACAAATATTTAATGCAGGAAAGGAAGAGGAAGCTATTCATTACGATGATAAGGCTGTTGCCGATTTGCTTGATCGGTCCAAAGAAGGTTTAGAACAAAAGGAATCTTGGGCTAACGAGTATTTGTCCAGCTTTAAAGTCGCTAGTTATGCTACCAAAGAGGGCGAAGATGTACGTGTTAATAATTTATTTTTCCACAACCCAAACAAAAAGTTAAACTTTAATAATAAAAATTTATGTGTATTAATTTCTCAATACAGGAAGAAGAAGTTAATACGGAAATAATTAAACAAGAAGCTGAAAATACGGATCCGGCTTATTGGGTCAAGTTATTAAGACATCATTATGAACAACAGCAAGAAGACATAGCAAGAACTTTAGGAAAGGGAAAAAGAGTTAGGAAGCAGGTAAATATGAATAAATATGGCGCCGAATTCCCGACTGGAATTTAATCATCTTGGTATGTAATATTGACGAAAACTTTTATTACAGGTTAATTACAATGATGGTGGGGTCATTGACACTCCTCAAGATTCGACCTGGCAAGAAAATCTATCAGATTACAATTCAGATTTTTCGACTCCGTCCGACGACGACAAGGAAGATGATGACTTTGACGAAAAGAACGATGGTATTTTATTTTATCACAACGAATTTGTCATTGATATTAATTTTTTTTTTTTTTTTTTTTGGGTAACAAAACCTATTTTTTAAATTTCAGACCTTAACAGTCGTCGAAGTCGCCGAAAGCCAGAACGAAGAGAAGAGAGAGACCGACCTTTACCTCCTTTGTTAGCCAGAGTGGGTGGAAATATAGAGGTACGTTTTGACCTAATTTAAAAATTAAGGTTTAGTTTTGGACCTGTGCCTTTTTTTTTAGAAATCGTAAATCAAAAATGGTCTTTTTAAAATTATCTCTTATCAAGTTTTTAGGATTTTATACTTTAAAAAAATTGTTTAAAAGACAAAGCAATTGTCGATAATGAAATCCAAATAATAATAATAATAATTAAATAAGAGAAGTTAGGAACTGTCGTTGCTTATTTCGATCAGTTCAAAGGCCTCTTATTACATTTATTTAATATATATATGTACATGCGTACCTTTTACTTACTATTTTTTTTTCTTATCAGGTTTTGGGTTTTAATGCGAGACAACGTAAAGCTTTCCTAAATGCAATCATGCGTTACGGTATGCCTCCTCAGGATGCATTTAATTCTCAATGGCTTGTCAGGGATTTACGTGGAAAGTCGGAGAAAAACTTTAAAGCCTACGTGAGTCTATTCATGAGACATTTATGCGAGCCTGGTGCGGATAATGCTGAAGCTTTTGCCGATGGCGTACCTAGAGAAGGTTTAAGTCGGCAACATGTTTTGACCCGAATCGGAGTTATGTCTCTCATTCGGAAAAAAGTAATATTAAATTTATCCATCACGTTTTAAAATAAAAACTGTTAATAATATTGTTATTATTATTATTATTATTAAATAATTGTGACACTTTTAGGTACAGGAATTTGAACACATAAATGGTTTTTATAGTATGCCGGAAGCTATTAAAAAAACGCTTATCGAACCGAAAAAGTCTGAAGAAGAAAAAAGCACTACGGCAACTCCGAATTCAACCACGCCTGCCACTAGTGCAGCTCCTAGTCCTGCGCCAGAAACTACCGTGAAAGAGGAGAAAAAAGAAGAAGAGAAAGAAAAAAAAGATGAAGATAATAAAAATAAGGACGCGGAAAAACCTGCACCTGGTGAAAAGAAGTCGGAAGGTACGAAAACGGATGAACAGGAAACTCCGGAGGTGATAGAAATTGACAAATCAGAAAAGGTATCTGAGAAAGAAATCAAAAAAGAAATCGAGGAAGAAAATGTTAAAAAAAGCGAGGAAGAAGACAAGAAAGGAGATGTGACGGCTGACGAAAGTACAACGGTTAAACAAGAAAAAGAAGAAAAGAAAGAAGTCAACGAAGATGTAAAGGTTGAGAAGGCGGATGAAAAAGGAAAAGTCGTAGAAAAGAAAGAAGATGGCGATAATAAGAATAACGTTAAAACGGAAGTAACGAATTCGGGCGACAATCCTTCGGAAGTCGTACAAGAACCTGAAGCTGATAAGGAAAAGAAAGATGAAAAAGATAAGGAAAAGGATAAAAAAGAAGAGAAAGATAAAGATAAGGAAAAGGAAAAAGACAAGGACAAAGAGAAGGAAAAAGAGAAAGAAAAGGAAAAGGAAAAGGAAAAGGAAAAGGAAAAGGAGAAAGAAAAAGAAGAGGAAGACAAAGAAAAAGAAAAAGCGAAAGCGAAACAGAGATTTATGTTTAACATCGCCGACGGTGGTTTTACCGAACTTCACACACTTTGGCTTAACGAAGAAAAAGCTGCCGTACCTGGGAGAGAATATGAAATTTGGCACAGACGGTAATTTGCTTTCATATCATTGATTTTCCTATGCAAATGGCATATTATTATTATTATTTTGTGTTTTGTTTTTCTTATAGTCATGATTATTGGCTTCTCGCTGGTATCGTCACTCACGGCTACGGTCGATGGCAAGATATTCAAAACGACATAAGATTTGCTATAATTAACGAACCCTTCAAAATGGACATGGGCAAAGGAAACTTTTTAGAAATTAAAAATAAATTTTTAGCGAGGCGCTTCAAGGTATGCCCGATGAGATGCAATTACTAATTTTTTTTTTTTATTCGTACCTTATTTTTTTTTGACGGGAATCCGTGTTTAACAAAAAAAAAAAAAAAAAAATTTTCAGCTGTTGGAACAAGCTTTGGTAATCGAAGAACAGCTTAGAAGAGCCGCATACCTTAATTTGACTCAAGATCCCAATCATCCCGCGATGTCTCTCAATGCTCGTTTTGCCGAAGTCGAATGCCTTGCTGAATCTCACCAACATTTATCGAAAGAAAGTTTAGCCGGGAACAAACCCGCGAACGCAGTTTTGCACAAGGTTTTAAATCAATTGGAAGAATTGCTGTCGGACATGAAATCGGACGTGTCGAGATTACCGGCTACACTAGCTAGAATTCCTCCCGTTGCTCAAAGGTTACAAATGTCGGAAAGATCCATACTATCGCGACTTGCCGCCACTACAAGCACGAACACAACTCTCACAAGTCCGGGTGAATAATTCAAATTTACAAATTAACCATTAGCTGTTGCGAATAGATTTTAAAATGGCGACTAATTTTTTTTTTTTATATGTGCAGGGTCAATGAGCAGTCCATTTCCACACGGATTTCAAGGTGGTCAACTTCCAGGCGCCTATGGAAATCCAAATTTCACAAATTTTAGGCCACAATATTCGGTTCCAGGACAACAGACAAAATGATAGTTGTACTCAAATTGTAATTCATAGGGGGAAAATTATTTTTTGTTAGATCTCATCTGCTCTTTGTAGTTTTTTTTTTTTTTTTTTTTTTTTTTTAATGTTGGTAGTGGCGTGGTGATTTCAGTGATTTTTTTTTGTTTCTGTCGGACCTATTATATTTTTTTCAGTATAATTTCACATTAAAGTTTAATTGAAAGTTTCGAAACGTGGTTTTTATGAAACGATATATTAAACGTAATTTTTTTTATATGTATTTAATGTGGTTGTGATTATTTTTTGACGATATATTCATAGTAGGAATGATGATGATAACATTCCTCGATTTAAAATAAAATTAGTATAAAAGATTTGTGAAGGAAGGAATTATTAGAATGAGATGTGAGCATATCTGATGAATTAAATGCTAATTACTGAATGTTGTTATGAATATAAAAAAAAATTCTCATTTAAATTCTAATTTTAAATGTTTGAATATTTATTTTAGTTCAAGGTGTAATAATTAAGAAAATTTTTTTTTTTTTTTAATGATTGACGAAGTAAAAAAAAAAAAATGCTCTTTTTTTTTTTTTGAAAAATAAAAAAATGCTTGTGTCTGATGATATCGTAATTAAAATTCTCTGTTCAGCCTTTGCAGTTATTTTAGGTGATATAAAATGTATTATATTTTGGTAATTTTTGATTTAATATAAATAATTTTTGTCTTCTATTTTTGATTTTTTTTTTTTTTCTCTATCTTTTAAACTTATTTTAACATTTATTTCAAATTATCATATCTAGGACAATAAAAAAAAAAAAAAAAAGAATTTAAATAAATGCGGTAAATTATCTAATGCCACGATTGTATTGTTTTCATGTATCCGGGCAATAAGAAAAAGCGACGACATTTTGTTTGATGTAAAAAAACTAAGTTCTCTGTGGTAAAGGTTCGTTTTATTCTGTGGTTTGAGTGGTAACGGTTTCTTAGTTGATTTAATTCGTTACATTTTTGTTATTATTAATTTTAAAATGAGTTCAGTAAAGGAAACTTTTATTGAAATAATTAATTTCTTTTTTATTAGGAGCCAACCAAAAAAATATGGGCACGGTTATGCTTTTTTTCCAAACAAGATAATGCATCTCTAAAGTTATTTACTTAGCTCAGATTTAAAAGTTTTATTTAATTTATTATGTCTCGCAGAGTATTCTAAGTAACCAGTAATTTTTTTTTTTTTTACAAAATAATTAACAATTGTAAAGTTAGTATTACTCGAAATATATTTATCCTTATCTCATCATTTATTTTTACTTATTAAATAATTGAATCCTATTTACGAGTAAATTATTTATCTGATGATTATTTTTACAGAGTATTATTAGTCAATTATTTTATACATAAAGATAATTGTAATCGATGTCGAACATATATTTTTTTATTTCTCACTTTACATTATGAATTTTTGTAAATTTTACAAAAAATAATAACATATAATGGAAAATGTAATTAAAATATCATGTAGATTATGCGACGAAGATATACGAAATAAAAATGGTTATTTGTTGTATGATTATAATGATAATGCAGAAACAAAAATTGGAAGAAAATTAAATATTATTTTACATTCTAATGTAAGTGCCATCATTTTTTTCTTTTCCCCCCCCCCCAAAGTTTTTTTAATTCAAGGCTTATCGAATAATATCTCATTCATTATAGGAAAAATTTGAAGATTTATCTAATTACTGTTGCGATTATTGTTATTCTAAAATTGAAATGTGTTTCGGATTATTGGTAGACATAAGAGCATCAGATGAAATAATTCAACAAACTTATTTAAATTCTTCAGAAAAAGAAAATCTTGATACATCAAATCAATTATTCATTTGTTCAGAATGTAATGTTACAATATCAGGAATTAAATTATTCACAAAACATCATGAAAATCATATAAAAAAAAAAACGATAGCAGGTTCTAAAAAAGATATCCCACTTTCATCTGTTTTATTTTTAAAAGATGGAGAAAATGATAAAAATGAATTTACTTATGAAAAACATGGAAATGATGAAACATGTTTAATATTTAATGAAAATGAAGATGAAATCCATCGATACAACAATTTCTTTGAGAATAATATAAAAGAAGAAAATTATGAAGAAAATATTTATAAAAAAAATGAATTTGTTAATAATAATAATTTAAATAATAGTGAAAAATTTGAACTTAGAAAATTTAATTTATCGCCTAAACAAATCAATGATGATGATACTACAATTTTAAGTTTTGATTCTTCTGAAGAATATTTAGAAAATGATAATGATGTCAATTTAACAAATGAAAAAGACTTTGATGAACAAGATTCTTATTTTTCCGATGCCTTATCCGAAGATTCAAATTCGAGTCAATCAAGTTATAAAAATTTGGTTGAAATCGTTAAATGGGAATTGGAAAAGTCGGATAGTGAGGATAATGATTTAAAAATAGAACCTAATCAGGATGGAAAATATTATTGTGATGTTTGTAATTTGGAATTTGAATATAAATTTATTCTTGCTCTTCATTTGAAAGAAAATCACAAAGTTTTTCACGAGTTTTTTGACATAAATGCTCAAGAGAAACAAACATTTGAAACATTTTTTGAAGATGATGATGATGATGATGATGATATATTACAAAAATGTTGTTATTGTAAGAAAACATTAACATCATCTGAATTCAATTCTCATATTTTAGAATGTAAAGGAGAATATTCTTTAAATAATAATAATAAAAATGTTCTCTGTCAAATTTGTGGGAAAATGTGCTGCGTTAAAAGTTTAGAAAAACATATGGAAGAACATAAAAAATTAGGTATTGAAATTTTTAAATTTTTTTTCTGTTTTTAAAGTTTTTTCGATAAACATTCAATGTGAATTTTTTTATTTTTAGATGGTTGGGCATGCGAATTATGTGGGAAAAAGTTCAAAGCTAAAAGATTTTTAGAGAGTCATTTGGGAGAACACGATGAAAGTAAAAAGAAAATCTGTGAAATTTGTGGTAAAAAACTGCTGCCACTTTCGTTTTTCAGTCACATTACAAAGCATAGGAAAAAACGTCACATATGTCAATACTGCGGTAAAGCTTTTAGCTACAGTTACGGATTGCGAATACATTTGAAAGTACACGACAATAGTAAAAAATTAGAGCCCAAACCGGAGAAAAAAAAGGACAAAGTTTTTTGTTGGCTTTGCAAGAAAGATTTCAGTTGTGCAATCGCATTGAATAAACATTTGAAAAACGATCATAATGCAGAAGGCGTCGAACAAGATTCTCGATTTCCCTGTTCTCAGTGCGATAAAAAATTTGCCGACATGTTTTCGTTGAAAGCTCATCTTAAATTGATACACGAAATGAAAGATGAGGAAATAGCACGTTTGAAATCATTGCCGGTGTATCGATATATCGAATGCAACGTTTGCAATAAAGTTTTCAATAGCGAAAACAAAATAAGAATTCACATGAAACAGGATCACGGTTTGAAACCTTTCGAAATGGAAATATTGAAAAAGGAATGCGAGAAATGTGGTAAAAAATTTGCTAGCAAACAAAATTTAATTCATCATATAAACGGAGCTCACCTTCACATCAAACCTATGACCTGCGACATTTGTCAGGAAAAATTTGCAAAACATTCTTCTTTGATTTATCATAAATTGAGACATTCTGGTGAAAAACCTTTTCAATGCGAGGTTTGTTAAAATTAGCACAATCGAAAGTTATTAAACGTTTCCTGTAAGGTTTTTATAATGATTTTTTTTTTTTGTATTGTTTCAGTTTTGCCATAAATCTTATAGACAGAGAAACGACGTCATTAGACATTTGGCAAGGCACGTACGCGATAAAGAACTTACTTTAGAAGAAGCTTCTGCTGTAAATAATAGTCCTTCTCGACTGGTGATCAAAAGAAGAATATTTTTAAAAGATTCGAGCATAAATTACAGAACCATATTTCGTAAAAATCGGCGAAAATCCGAAGTCATGGAAATGGAACCCATTTTGGAAGAAGAAGTTAGTGAGATTCAAGAAGAGCAAATGGAATTTAACGAAGATGGAATTTCAGATATGATTTACGTGGAAGAGGTTCAATTGGAAGAAAATCAACCTGAAAGCCCACTGGAGGTTCAGTGCATGAACGTGAAACCTGTGTACAATGAAGAAAGGAATACCATAATTTTATCAAATCCTGTGAAAAACGTTTCTTGTAAATACATGCCATCTCAAATCAAACACATACCGGCCGTCATAGTTAAAAAACAAGAACAGATTCAGTTACCTTAATAATAATTTTTAATATGAGTTCAAATAGAGTTATTATACCAAAAATCAAAATTAAAAAAAAAAATGAACTTTTGAAAGCAATGTTATTTATAAATTAGCAGCTAAAATTATTTTTTTTTTCACGGCCAACAACCTTCCGTTAAATATTTAAGTTCTTTTTTTACATTTGTGTAAATCACATGATTAATTTTAATAATTTTAAATTATGTTTTTCAAGTAGTAGTACGAAATATGTAAAATAAATTATAGTTTATAATTGTAAATTGTTGATTAAAAATCAAATTTAAAAATTGTTTTTACTATTGTTAAATGAAATTATATGAAATTTGAATATTTTTCTAATATAGTTGCGTAAAAAAAAAGATTATTATTATTATTTTCTCTACCGAAAATATAAAACAAATTTTAATTTCCATGTTTTTTTTTTTTTTTTTACAATTAAATCAATACGTTAATTATTTCTGATTAATTTTCCAATTCGCTTGTCAAAACCCTATCAACAGACACCCATTAGCCTTGTATATATTATCGTGTAAGTAGAAAATTAATAATAAACTTGGCAACGTTGTTAAAAAAAAAAAAAAAGAATTCATTGCCTACATCTGTTAGTTTCATTTACCGGGCAAACACGTTCCGTTAGTGATCACGAGATGATGTCTTTTTTGGTTTGTTAATTAATGAAGTGCATTCTTATAGATGTCATGGGAATTTGGCGAGTTACAGTGTTTTTAATATCTCTTACATATCAGGGAAAAGCAGGTATGAATTATTAAACATTTTTAAATTAATTAATTACGGTTTAAAAGTAGTAAGAATATTAACCCACAACTTAATCAAATTCAAAACTGGCTTTTTTTCCCTAATGAAAGTCAGGAGGAATTATTCGTTAAAGTCGTTAAAACTATTTTTCAAAGTTTATAAAAAACTTTTATCGTTAATAATTATACAATAATTGCACGATAATAAGTAATCTAAATCAATAACGTAATTAAAAAAAAAAAATCAAAATCAAACGGAAATTTCATGTAATTTGTAATTAATCATTTTACTTATTAATTTTGTTTAAATATCATTTTAACTTTATTTAAAATTATTATCGTACATTAGAAATGGGGAAAAAATAATCGTTTCGGTTCAATTAAAGTAATTTTTTATTCGAAAAAAAAGCAATTAGTAATGTCATGTAGCCATTATTCCAAGATTAATAAGTAAAAAAAAAAAAAAGGAAGGAAGGAAGGAGGGAAGGAAGAAAAAGCTCAAACGTCGTGTTGCCTTTTTCGATAATTCGTCAGTTATTAATTTTACATCTCGTGCCACTTTTTTTTCGTACCAATGTCGTTAAAAAAAAAAAAAAAAAAAAAAAAAAAAAAAAAAACGAAAAATTTTAATTTATTAACATAAATAAATTATTAATTATTTAAATTTAAATTTAAATCTTGTACGTGGGGGGAGGGAGGGAGGGGAGGAAATTAATTAATTTTTAATTTGCTTATTCGAAGTGTTGTTTGTTTGATTGTTTGTTGTTTGTACAACCTCTCACGTTATTTTTGCCTATATATAAATTTGAAAAGTTTTGTTGCATTCGACCCTTAGTCTGGTTATTATGGCGCCACAAATTATTGATTTAGTAAACGTTAAAAAAAATTATTATTATTATTATTATTCGAATCCGCCATCACAACCACCACCACCACCACCACTACCACGTGTAATGATATTTTTTTTTTTTTTAAACTATCCAATCATCATAATCCCTTTTCTTCCTCTTTTTCCTCAAAAATCATAAAGTAATAATAATAATAATAATGATGATAATTGCAAAAGAAAAAAAATTTCGTTTATGTTGAGTAAATGTATTATTAATAATAATAATAATAATAATAATATTGAAATTAATTTGAAAACGTGTTTTCGTTGTTGTTTAAATAATATCGTCTGCGGTTTGGTGACCCCCCACCCCTCCCCGATTAATTCGATTCGAAAAATTTTTTTTTTTCGATTTGTTAACGGATATTATTTTATTCGTGTGCGAAATTTTTTTTTTTTTTTTTTTTTTTATTTCGTTTAAATGTTTCAATAACGAACGAGACGAAATTTTTAAGTTAGTCACGTGATACGCGACGACGACGACGACGACGACAACAGCGATGAGGAAAATAATGAAAAAGAATTTTCATCCATCCTTTATTGATTCTAACAAATTATTATATATTTCTCTCTCTCTCTCTCTCTTTCATTTCTTTACCCAAGCAAATTTGTAGTCTGTAATTATGAAAAGTGCCGAATGTGGAATGGTTTGAAGAATTTATTTATTTATTTATCGAATTCTAGTATTTTATCGGGGGGAAGGGGGGGAGATTGGGTGGAAGGGAGAGGGGAGGGGCGTAATAAGGAAAGACAGAAAAATGTGGATTTAGAAAATATAAATTTTTTTTTTCGTTCGATTTGTTAGACACGCTTTGATGTGTATGTATGTGGATTTGTGTTTTTTTTTTAGGTACTTGGATACTTTTAGGCTACCTAGGTACTTATCGAAGATGATTTCTTCTTCTTTAGTTTTAAGGTTCGAAAAAGAAATCGTTTTCTTTTTGTTGTCAGGTATTTGTTACAGGATTTTACTTTATTTGTTTTTTTTTAAAATGAAATGGAAAGTTGTTGGATTTTCAGGTGTTTTATTTCTCAGGTGTCTCTCTCCCCCCTCCCCCCTCCCCCCTCTCTCTCTTTCTCTCTATCTCTGTCTCTCACGTACGAGATTTCATTTCGTTGCTATTTCAGCAAGTTTTTTTTTTTTTTTTTTTGAAATCGTGAATCAAGAAATTCGTAATGATATTTTCGAGTATTTGTAATTCGCATCCGGTCATTTCTTGGTCAGGAAATAAGATCGCGTTCAAATTACAATTTTTTTTTTTAAGAAGAGAGATGAAAAAATAAATCTCTCTCTCTCTCTCTCTCTCTCTCTCTCTCTCTCTTGTGTCTCTTCCTAAAAATACCTACTTCTTTTCGTTGAAACCTATTTTAAACCTCGAAGGCACTCAAAACAAATTGTTTTTTTTGCAGACCTCATGTTTTTTCCCTCTCTCTCTCTCTCTCTCTTTGCATTTTACGTTAACAACACAAAGTTGGGTCCTTTGGTCGCACTCACACACACACACACAAATACGAAAAACAATCATTTTTTGTTTTTATAGATGGGAAAGAAAAGAACTCAATAATATAATTTTCAGGTCATCTTATTAAATAATAATAATAATAATAATAATAATGAACACAATTCAAGTCGTGTAATAATAGTCGGGGTATAATTTTCGGTTACTACTCAGGATGTATATTCGTAAAGGAAGGTTTTTCATCGGTTTCCTTTCCGACTGAACAATTTCTTTTAAAAAAAAAAAAAAAAAAAACTAAAGAATGTAATTTCATTTGTAATTTAATTTTAGTTATAAACCGCTTTTTTGAGGTTTGTTAGCGTTTTAAAACCTTTTTACTCCTCTTGTTTTTTTTTTTTTTCGTTTCCTCCTCCCCTCCTCCCTCCCTCCCCCTACCTCTCCGTTTCCCACATTCTTTTTCTTTTTCCGTTACCGTTCTATGTAATTTCAAATAACTAAAATTAAAATTATTAAATTTAAAAAAAAAAAAAAACAAAAAGAGAGAGAGGGGGGAGAGGAGGGGTTTTCTTTTACGGTGTGGGAAATAATAAAACGGTGAAGTGGTTTTAGAAAAAAAGAAATTGTTAAAGAGAGAGAGAGAGAGAGAGAAATAAAAATGATAAAAGGAAAAAAAAGAAATATTGAAAAATAACATTGATAAGATTACACGGGGGGAGGGAGACGGGGAGGAGGAGGAGGAGGAGGGGGGAAACATAAAATTCCATATAAAAAAGAAATACAATTAACGATGGAATTTGTTTTAACGTTAAAATAGACTAATACTACACACACAACGTACCTGAAATTATAAAAAAAAAAAAAAAAAAAAAATTCCTAACACAAAAAATCGTGTACGAAACCTTTTTTTTTTTTTTTTCATCCTTTTGTTTCTTTTCTCTTTTTTGTTAAAACGATACAGATATTTTGTGCGTGTGCGTGCATGCGTGTGCGTGTGCGTGTGCGTGTGCGTGTGCGTGTGTTTGGAAAAGAACCTTGCCGTGAAGGAAATTGGCGATTGTATGTAATTTTTTTTTTTTTTTCACTTTTAATTAGTGTATAAAAAGACAAAATGGATTCGTAATGGTTTTCACTATGCACATTTCTAAGCGTTTGTTTGCATACAAACAATTTTTTTTTCAATCACGCTCGCTTTTTCGAGAATAATAATAATAATGCTAATAATGATGATGATGATAATAATAATAATACCACCAAGTCCAGTTTATAATTAATTAATTTTTTTTTTTTTTTTTAAATATATTTATGCTTGGGTAACCTTAAGTAACCTTGATAAATACAAAAGTAAACGATAATAATAATAATAATAATAATAAACGGCTAACAGATAATGTATAATAATAATAATAATAATAATAAAACAATTTTTTTTTATTTTTAATCTTTCTCTTCTCGAACGGAGAGTCAAAAAGAATGATGATGATGATGATGATGATGATGTGCGTGAGAGAGAGCATATGTATATGTATACACACACACACACACGCGTAAACACATTATGCGTGGGGTCTGGGAGAATTTTTATGTTCCCTCTTGAATTGGTTGACTCTCGTATCTCCTGCTATCTCTTAGTCTAATGCTTTTGATATGTTGTGAAAAATCACAGTTTTTATTATTATTATTATTATTATTATTATTACCGTTTTAAGGTTTTCGATCCGTCGAAAGCCTGAAATTAGTTAGTCGAAAAAAGAAAGTGCGTGCGTGAAAAAAAAAATAAATAAATTTTCTTTTTTTACGAAATAAGGAAATTTTTTTTTTTTTTTTACGCGGTATTTTCGAGGCGTTGCCCCTGTCTCCTGACACGTCGTGAACGTTTCTAAAAATTAATTTATGGATTTTGACTAAAGGCTTGCTTGATAAACAACTCAATGCGGTTTGAATAATTTTTTTTTTACACCGGAATAATAATAATAATAATAATATTTACGGTTGATATTTGTGGGTTAGCTCACGATTTTTCTCGTTGTTAATATTATTGCCAAGAGTTAAAGTAAGGCGCGCACCTGTCAGTTGATTTTGATTAAATTTCTTGTTTGTCAAAGTCGATGATGGGGGGAAAACTAATGAGATAACTTTTTTTTTAAATACATTAATTTTTATTGGGTAACGTTTTTTCCATTATTATTATTATTATTTTTTTTTTTTTTTTTTCGCGGTATTTTTTTAATTTTCAATTATTATTAAGTAATCTCGGCGTTTATACGCCTTTTGGCTTGTTTCATAAAATAATAAAAAAACGGTCAGTTTTTTTTTTTAGTTTCACGGTAATTAATGATCATTATTTACAAAATAAATAAATAAATAATAATAATAATAATAATGATAATAATAAATTGTAATCGGTCGTATTCGAATCGAATTGAAATTTTTTTAAAAAACGATTAATTTTAAATTTATGCGTCGTGTTTGAACAAACAAACAAACAAAATCCAATCCGTAGAAAAAGCGCAAAAGGATATAAAAAAAGAGGGGGAGGGGAGAGGGGAGGGGAGAAGGAAATGATTGATAATCAAAAAAAAAGGGTCAGTAATTAAAAAAAATGAAATATAAAAAAATTATAAAAAAAAAAAAAAAAAAAACAATATTGTGAGAAAGATTCAAAGGAAAGCAAATGAAGAATAGATTTTTAATATATAGTAAATATGTCGGAACTATAATAACAAGAGTACCAACATAAAAAAAAAAAAAAACAACACAAGGATGAAATAAATGATGATGGTCTGCTCATTCTAGAAACGATGAAGATTAATAATGAGTTATTAAATGGTTCTGGTTCTATCATAACAACAACAACAACAAATTTTTTCGAACAGGTTTTTTACGGTCTGTGGAACGCCAATTGTTTTCAAAGGAAAACAAAAACAACAACAAAAGATAATTTATTTCCTTTTAATTGTCTTTTCTATTTCTCATAAATTAAAAATAAATAAATAAATAATCAAGTGCTAGCTATAAGAAGAGTATGGAGAAAAATAAAAAATATTAAAGACGAGCGGGATGTTTAAATTTAAACATTGCACAGACATGATTGCAGACCGAATAATCATCATCATCATCATCATCATGAGAAAACAAGTGATTGATAAAGGAGGGGGGGGGAGACCACCCAAGATATTAAATGTCTAACGTAACGAAACGGAATATGATGAAGTGATTAACTAAAAACTATTAGTTAGAACACAACCAAACCAAACAATCATCGGAAGTTTTTTTTTCTTTTCATTATATCGTACCTGAACGTACGTCACGTTGCTCTGGAAAACACGCACACGCACGTTGAACCTTAAAAATTGACCTTATGATAAGAGAAAGAGAGAAACGTGTTTATTTTCAGAACTATTGCAAATATAACCATTAATTAAGAAAATTATTAGTACTGATATAAAATTACAAACAAACTATATTAATGATATTTAAAATAGTCTAACTGACCACTTTAATAATAATAATAATAGTTTTTTTTTGCGCGCCAAAAAGAGCAAAGGTAAAGATAAAAAAAAAATATATATATATATACTAATGCCCTTGAAAAGATTCTCATAATTTTAAACAAACAACAACAACAACAACAACAATAGCGAAAACGAAAAAAGAACAAAATAGTATTTCTCGAAACATCGTTATTATTATTATTATTATTATTATTATTATTATTGATACTTTTCCAAAGTTGGTGGAAAAATAAAATGAAAATTTTATTTGTCGAATGCAATCAAGCCAAGGAGAGAAAGAGAGAGAGAGAGAGAGAGAAACGGGGAAAAAATACTCGTTTGGAAAGGAGTAAAAAAAAAAAAAAAAGAGTTTACAATAATAATAATGATAATAATGATAATAATGATATTTTGCGTCACGCCCAAATCAAATGCTCTCAACTTGTTGTGGCATTTTTTAATTATTACATAACACACACACACACACACACACACGATGGCGCTTATTTTCCATCCATGTTTATTATTCATCATTCGTAAATTAAACTAAAATATTTTTTTTTTTTTTTGCTGGAAAAAAAAAGAAAATTAATTAACGTAAACTGGCAGACCGAAAGTGGGGGGAGAGCGGGGCGGGGGGTAAAGAAGGTTTTCTTTCTTTTTTTACGCGCGCGGTCCCTCATAAAAAAAAAAAAAAAAAAAAAAAACGTGAAATAAATTTTTTTGTTAGTTAATCGTTTAAAAAGTTATTATTATTATTATTTAAAAATATATATGTGTATAATGATAATAATAATAATAATAATAATAATAATAAATAAAAAGAAAAAGGAGAAGGAGAGAGTGAGAGAGAGAGAGAGAGAAAAAAACTTGTTAATAAATTTTTATGCTCTGGAAGATTGATTCTTAAAATGGTGATGATGTTAAGGTTTATTGTTTAAGCGAATCGTTTTTAAACGAAAAAAAAAAAATTTTTTTTTTTTTTTTTTTTACGGTCGTCATAATAATGAGTTTGATACACCTGAAATATAATTCCGAAACGAAAAGCATAAAGGTTTTTATTTGTTTTTCCCTGCGGTTCTATTTATATATATATGTGCGTGCGTGCGCGTACAGGCACACACACACACACACACGCACCGTTCGAGTGAGGTTTTGATGAGTAAATAAGTCTTTTTTATAAAATGAGAGAATTATTATTATTATTTTTCTGAATGGGTTTTAGATTCGTGAGGACTCGATTGTTTTTTTTTTCTCTCTCTCTCTCTCCTCTCCTCTCCTCTCCTTCTCTACCCTTTTTCTTTTTTTTTCAGTCTCCAGTTCCTTGTCCAGCTCGGTTGGATGTCGTTCGTGTTATTAATTCACATTAAAATGGAAAATTTTTTTAATATTTATGCCTCCCCACATAATATTTACGATGCGGTTTTTTTTTTAAACGAAAATTTTTTATACTTTTAACCATACGTACGGTTTATTTATTTATTTATGTATGTATTTATGTATTTATGTACGTCATTGTTTTTTTCCTTAATAGATGAGGTTTTAGTCTCCGGAGGGGTAAAAGTTTTGATAAAAATTATTATAATCCATGTAGTTGTCGTCGAAAAAAATTTCTTTTCTGTCTCTTTTTACCATGAACGTTTTAATGAGATTATTATTGATGTGTGAGAGAGAGAGAGAGAGAGAGATGGATGCATAATAATAATAATAATAAAGTGTGATTTGAATGTTTTTTAATTGATTTTCACTCTTAATTAGGGTTCTGTTAGATTTTAATGAACAAAAAAAAAAAATGTCGTATTGCTGCTGTTGCAGCATCTGTGGTTAAGGTTGTAATTGATTCTCCCCTTAGCAATTTTGTGAGAGAGAGAGAGAGAGAGAGAGAGAGAGAGAGAGAGAGAAAGAGAAAGAGAGAGAGAGAGAGAGAGAGAGAGAGAGAGAGAGAGAGAGAGAAAGAGAAAGAGAGAGAGAGAGAGAGAGAGAGAGAGAGAGAGAGAGAGAGAGAGAGAGAGAGAGAGAGAGAGAGAGAGAGAGAGAGAGAGAGAGACTTTCACGTATTCCTCACGCGAAACGTTTCATCCTGTTGCCAATTTATACACGCGTAACCTTTTCCGTTAAAAAAAAAACAAAACGGGGGGGGGTGGCAATGCCATTTAAAAACGAACAACGTCATAATGTCACATCGAAAAGGATTCAGGCATTATTATAATTAAAATAATAATAATGATGATGTACAAATATAAATTTTCTATAGAGCGACGAGATTTAAAATTTTCATTCATTTTCGTTAGTTTTTTTTTTTTTTTATATATTTTCCCAGTTCGTGAGAATTTAATAATAATAATGATAATAATGAAGATGACTAAGGAAACATTTCAATTTCCATTAAAGTAAAAAAAAAAATAATAATAATGATGATGATAATTTTTCTATATAGAGATGAAAAAAAAAAAAAAAAAAAACAAGAATAAAAAAAAATAATTATTAGCAAAATTATAGTGGTGAGAGAGAGAGAGAGAGAGAGTGAGAGAGAAAGAGAGAGAAAGGGAGAGAGGGAGAGAGAGGGAGAGAGAAAGGAAAACAAGGATATTAAAAATGAAATTATTTTTTTTGTGTGTGTTTTCTAAGGTTTTTTTTGTTTTTGAAAGGTTTTTTTTTTTTTTTAAATTGATACCTTAAAAATATATATATAAATAAATTTTTGGTCAAACATTAGAGAGAGAAAAAACAGGTTGTTCGATTTAGGATTCCTCATCTTTTCATTGTCACTTTGTCTGGTGCCATTTAAGGGGAAAAATGATGATAATAATAATACCTAGGTCTCAATAAAGATAAACCACTTTTGTTAATTTACTTTTTTTTTGTCTCTCTCTCTCTCTCTCTCTCTCCTTTTCTTTTCTTTTGGGTCTTTTTTCCTTTTCTTTCTATTTTGTTCTGCTAAGTGAATTTATATGTACGTCAAAGTGCATCCGTGACAGTTGTTAAATTTATTACACTGATTCGGTTCAATTTGAGTTTTTTTTTTTTTTTTTTTTCCGTCGGAAAAATATATAAACATAAATGCATTTTAAGAAAAAAAAAAAAAATAATAATAATAATGTCAAGAAATGGTACAAGTCAAAAAAAGAAAAAAAAAACTTTTACCTCACGTCAATAAATATGTAACGGTCATTTTTTAAATTGAATTTTAACAAACAAAAAAAAAAAATTTTTGAATTGTTTACGATGGTGGGGGGGGGGGGTGCTTTACTTGTTTATTATTATTATTATTATTATTTTGTTTTTTTTTTTCCTGTTTCAAAAATCATCCGTTGTTATTGCAATCTCAAAAAATGTCCCGCGAATAATAATTCATCGTGTTCAAGTGAAAATGGGGGTTGTTTTTCAAATTTTTTAAATTATCGTAACATAAGTCAAGCCAAACATGGATGCTTGCACTTGTTGAAAAGGTAACTTGTTTTCTTTTTTGTACATAAACACTCGCAAAACCAGGTCGATAGCATCAAACGCGATATTTTAAAAAAAAGAAAGAGAGAGAGAGAGAGAGAGAGAGAGAGATTTCGAAACATGAAAGATGTAAACAGAATTCGATTCGCACATCGAAAAAAAAATTAAAATTATTTATTTATTTATTTAAAGGGAGCATCAAAAGCAATGCGGAAGCATTCCAGGAACGCCTTCGTGGTCATCAACATCACTTTTGTGGTGTTGTCAAAGAGATATGTGTAACGATGTTTTGGGTCCCATGTCCGTATTAACTCGTTCTATAATTGGTAAGTTCAATAATATACAATATATATAATCGTTAGAAATTGTACTCGTTCTACTTTAGGCTTATGCAAATTAAGTTTTTTTTCTATTCTGTTTGTTTTGTTTGTTTTGCTATATTAAGATGACGCGTAAAAAAAAAAAAAAAATTGCCGTTTGAGACATGATCCTCGACGATTGCCGCGTTTCGCTTTTTTTTTTTTTTTTGCTTTTATATAAAGAATTGTTGTCGTGGTCTCTCATGCTGAAACAAACAACATTTCCCACAAGTCAGTGGTGGGGGGTGGTGGTGGTGGTGGTGGTAAATGACTGAGTAATTACCTGTCGTCGTGGCGCCACTTGATTTTGTCATCCGCTTTTTTTTTTTTTTTTATACCGGATGCACAGCTGCTGGTTATAAAACCTGACTAAATGAAAATTTTATTATTATTATTATTTTTTTTTTCGTTATTACATCTTTGACTGCGATGATATCGCCGCGCCCCCCACCCCCACCCACTCATTTCGAGTTGTTGTTATTATTATTTTCGGTGGCTGAAGAATATCTGGCAACGGTGTGTGTGTGTTATTAGAAAGAAAAAAAAGAGTGCCAAGTTATATTCACATTACCAGATGTAACTGAAAATGAAACGGATTAAATAAATAAATAAACTCAAAGAGAGAGAGAGAGAGAGAAAGAAAAAAATTTTATTCTCGTGGGAATTGTTCTGTTTAATCGAATGAAAATAATAATAATGATAATAATGATGATGATAAATATTTTAAATTGGTAACCGATCACGCGAGATGAATAATATAGCGCACCAAAATCTGGAAAGTTTTCTCTCTCTCTCTCTCTCTCTCTCTCTCTCTCTCTTCCTCTCTCTCTCTCTCGTTATTTGAATCTGTCGAAAATTTCAGTGTGGATTTAAAACTGTCCCATTAGCCCTCCCCTCCCCATCCCTCCTCCCCCCGCATGTACGCCCTCGGTTAAAAGCTTTTTTGTACGTTCTCTTATTTCATTTGTGACGTCCATAAAAGAAAAAAAAACGGTTCGAACAGCAAACGAAATAATAATAATAATAATAATAATAACTTATTCCGGGTAAATGATGACAAACGTCGTTGACCTTTTATTTTTTTTAAATGATTTGTGTACAGGTACAAAAAAAAATGTATTATTTTCGAAAATAACCGTCATCGATCCAATCGATATGTGAAAATGGTTTTTCTTTCTTTTTTTTTTTACGCGACGCACGTCACATTTTTATTATTACAGTAAAAAAAAAATTGAAATAATAATAATAATAAATAAATAAATAAATAATTAGATGAGTGAAGAATTATGTATATGTATATGAATTTTAAACGAGGACGAGAATGGGCACGATATCAAATCGTTGATATTTGAAAAAACGTATTGAATTCATAATATCGATAATTTTTATTTAATTTATTACTTTATTATTATCATTATTATTATTATTACAATCGTGAAATTAGTTGTTATTAACGTTTGTAATTTCGGTTTTCGACGACGATGGCGACACAGGCAACAACAAAATTATTTTGTCTCGTCGAAGAAGAAAAGAATTTAAAAATGGCGGTTCGTGATTTGTTTTTTTTTAATAAAACAAACGCGAAGGAATTAAAATTGAAATTTATTATTATTATTATTATTATTATTATTATTATTATTATTATTATTATTATTATTATTATTATTGACGAGGTTGCGCGTTGTTTGTACGAAGCGTTTATAGGCGGCGGTTGTTGCAAAAAAAAAAAAGAAAGAATTCGATTGATCGATTGATCGATGGATCGATGTATGACGACGACGACGACAAGAACAAACGAGACGTTTAAAAATTTTGTACTTAAAAACAAAAAAAAAATCCTCATTTGGACAACGAAGTAGTTTTGTTTGCCAACGGGTGCACCTTGTAGAATTTAAAAACAAACAAATAAACAAACAAAACAACACAAGACAAACAAACGTACGGACGGACGGACTCTGATTCAACAAATTTAATGAGGATTCATTATTATTATTATTATTATTATATTCTTTAACAGACGAGGAGTCGAAATAAAAAAAAAAAAAATGTATTCTCTCGTGTTTGTTTGTTTGTTTGTTTGTATGCGTGCGTGAGTGCGTACCCCGCGCGTATTTTACGGTAAGAATGTATTTAAGCACTCGAAAGGAAAAAGAAAAACGCCGGTATCAATTATAAAAGGGGAGAGAGGGGGTAGGTACGAACGGTACGGGTGGTAACGGTGGGGAGGAGAAAGGAGAAGGGGGGCAAAGTGGGATGATAATACGCGATGACGGTTATTTTGAACCTTGTCAGGTTTACGAACGAAACTTAAAAAATAATTTTGTTGAGTCTGTCTCTCTCTCTCTCTCTCTCTCTCTCTTTCTCTTCTTCTCTCAGGTATTTGAAAAAATTGATAGAAAGACGAGAGGACCGGTGGGTTTTATTTTATTTTATTTTACTATTTTTACAATCCTGCCAACTTTCTCGTGTGCATACCCGTGCACGCGCACGCAAACACATTTTTTTTTTATTGCGTGGTGGTGGTGGTGGTGGCAGTGGCGGTGAGTGATGACTCATTCGAATAACCTGCCATCTTCGGGCATTTTAATGGGTTCGTAATTTTTTTTTTTTTTTTTAATGGTTTACCTTTGAGAGAGAGAAAAAAAATTAATTTCGCCGAGAATGATTAAAATTTAAAAAAAAAAAAAAGACGCTAATTAGAAATGGTTTTAACAAAAATTTTAGTCGTGGTAGTAGTAGTGGTGGTGGTGGTGGTAGTAGTAAAGATGGAAATGTAAGAAATTGTTTAATGTTGAAATTTTTTGACATTTTGTTTAAAAAAATTATTTTTCCTTTTTTTTTTTCTCTCTCTCTCTCTCTCTTCAAGCTCGTTAATTTTGTTGACGAATGGCGGTGGTGGCGGTTGTGGCGGTGGCGACGACGACGACGGCGGCGTCGTTCGTTTCGTCGTCGTCATTATCAAATAATGAACGTCGTCGTAAAATTATTACGTGACGACGTTTCGAACGATTTTATTACAATTATTATTATTATTAATATCGGGGGGAATGGGGGGGAAGGGAGGAGGGGTAAATTCGTGAACCCGAAATTTACGGGTCATCGATTCGTGTGAGTTTTAATTATTATTATTATTATTAAAATTTTTTTTTTTTAATTAGTTTTGTTTAATGATAACGACGAACGCGATAAGAAAGACAGTAAAGAGAGAAAAAGAGAAAGAGAGAGAAAAAGAGAGAGAGAGAGAGAGAGAGAGAAAGCGGAAATGGACAAAATTCGAATTTGAAAAAAATATATTCATATTTAAATATGATCCGTCTGCCACCACTTTTCGAGAAAAAAAAAAAAACTTGATTTTTATGTAAATTATTATTATTATTATTATTATTATTATTATTATTATTATTATTATTGTTGTTGTTGTTGTTGTTGTTGTTTTGGTTGTTGTTGTTATTTTAAGAGTTTTATTTTCAACTTGCGTTAGCTTACGGCAAATTTTTTTTTCGTTAAATTTATCGGTGACTTCGACCTGTGGTTACGTCAATTTCAAACAAATTATCCCGGTTTTCGTCCGTAAGTTATGTCTTCTTTCCCCCTCCCTCCCTCTCTCTCTCTTTCTTTAGACTAAAAAAAAACCATTACGAATTTCCCCCCCACTCCGCCCCCGGATATGTTTTCACGTTTGGTTTTTTAAAGGAGGAGACGTCGGGAAAATGAAAGCGCCGCTCGTGTATGTAAGTCTAGATAAGAGACCGTTATCAATAAATTTTTTTCCGTTGGTATCCGTCCGGTCTGTGTTGAACAGTTGATCCCACGAACCTTTTTTTTTTTTATTTATTTCTATTTCCCCGATGGGTTTTTTTTGCGAAGGGAGTGGTTTTAGAAAAACAACCACATGTCGGCGGTGTCGGTGTCGGTCGGCGTTAGTAAGGGAATTGCAAAACTTTTAAAAGGTGTAATTAAATTTTTAAGTTTTCTATTTCCTCCTCCCCCCTCTCTCTCTCTCTCTCACGCACACGCACACGCGGCATTCCCTTAGAAAAATACCTAAAATGATAGGATTGTTGAACGGGGAGGAGGAAAAAAGAGTGGAATGATAACGTTCGATGCGTTTATCATTAGACAACAGAGTATGATGGCATCGACCCCCCGTAAAAAGAAAAGACAAGACGTATATTTTTTTAAATATTAATATGGGGGGATGAAGGGGGAGGGAGGTAGGGAGGGAGATACGAAAGAAGACGACGGCGAGTTTTTTTACGAATTCATCCATAAAAAAAAAAGACAATAAATAAATAAATAAAAAAAAAGGAGACCAGCAGGAGAGTAAATAAATGTTTGTTGTTTGTTCCTTCGTTTGTTTGTTTGTTTGTTTATGAATAATGACTTGCCTTTTAGAAAAAAAAAAAAAATAATAATAATAATAATAATATTTAACTATATAATCACGCATACCTGAATTTTATTAGTTTTCGTAATGATGAATCAACCGTCTTTGTTCCACTCCCGTAATCAAATCCTTATATTTTTGTCTTTCTTTCTTTCTCTTTTCTTCTTCTTAGTAATTAGAAACCGAAATGTTTCATTAGCCACCGGATGCCATTTTTTTTTTTTTTTTTTTAATTTTAATTTTAATTGAAAATTTTTTTAATTTTAATTTTTTAGTTTAAAAAAACAAATTCTTTGTGTTAGAGAGAGAGGGAGAAAGGGAGAGAGAGAGCGAGTGCGTTTGACTGGAGAAAATATTTTTTCTTTTTATCCAGCTTTAGTTATTTTCCCTTGTTTTTTTCTTCTTATCTCTTATCATTTTGTTAATATTTTCCTCTTATGTGTTTTCCCCTGTGTGTCGGAATCCTGTTTGTTTGTTTGTTTGTTTGTTTGTTTGTTGTTGTTATTGTTTTTATTTGTGTTTATGTTGCGATCGATATAAAAACGGTTGCTTCTACATAAAAAAATTCGTTTTTTTTATAATTTTTTAAATTTCCCGTTTATTATCATCATCATTATTATTATTATGATTATGATTATTATTGTTATTATTATTATTATTATTATTTGTTAACGGTTAGCAGTAGAAAGTCGCGAAAACCGTAAATGTGTTGAGACAGAGAGAATGCGGTTGACATTGTGCGCGTACCTGAACGGAAAATTATTATTATTATTATTATTATTATTATTATTATTACTAATAAGGAAATTGTATATTACCGAACACAAAGGAATAGGGGAAAGAGAAAGAGAGTGTGTGCGAGAGAGAGAGAGAGAGAGAAAATAAAATAAGTAATTTAAAAGCTTGAAAAAAAATCTACCGACTGGATTTAGTTTAACTGACAGACGAAAAAAAAAAAAAAAAAAAAAGTAAATAAATTACAACAAACTGATACTTATGAGTTTTTTTCGAGTACCTAAAAAACGAATTTTTAGGTACGGGAAATTATTTTTTTTTTCTGACCCTTTTTTTTTTTTATTGCCGTTTTAAAAACGAAATATTTTTGTCCTAATTGGCAACTTTATAGCAAAATTAGTCTGAATTTTTTTTTTTTTTTAAAGCAAAGATTTCTTCGTAAATTAAACTAATTTACTTCGATTATTATTATTATTACTATTATTATTATTTTTCTATTTTGCTTCACTTCCGTGGGAAAGTATAATTACTTAAAAAAAGAAAATTATTGTCGTCGCCGCCGCCGCCGACGACGACGACGTCATCGTCGTCGTCGTTTTTACTCCCTTCACGAATGCGAAATTTCTAAATTTTTTTTTTTTTAAATAAAAATGGCGCCAAATTTGTCTTTTTTTTGAAATCTTCCACTTCTGCCACGTTTTTTGTTAAACTTATCGAGAAGGGGGAAGAAAAAATACGTTTGTCGGATGAGTGAAATAATTTCGTTCACGTGAATCGTTTCTGGGATTTAATTTTTTTTTTTCGGGGGGGGGGGAGAGAGGTTGGGATGATGGGTGAAGGAGGAAAGGGAGGATGACAAAATGGATCCGATTCTACCAAATACGTACGTTTTCAAACCGTGACATTGCCTTTTTATAATCATTATTATTATTATTATCTGTGATGGTTTCGAAAATGAATGAAAGAATTCATTCAGGAATTTTTGATTTTAGTCTTTCCTTTTTTAAAATTTACGGTTAAACCTTTCTCTCTCTCTCTCTCTCTCTCTTCTACTGAAGAAGGAAAAATTATTATTATTATTATTAACATCACGTGTATTGAACGACTGCGAATATAATTATTAAATTTAATTTTTTATTTCAAATATGGCGGAGCAGACACACGCACGCACACGTCAATGGTTTTTACAAAATGTCTCCTGCAATTTTTTCTTTTTGTATGAATTCAGACAAATTTTCAATGTCGATTTGCGTGTGTGTGCGTGCGTGCGTGTGCGTGTGCGCGTGCGCGTCGAAAAAAAAATTTTATTTTATTTAATTATATTTTTTTTCTCTAACTAATCAATAATTTTTGCACACGCATACACACACACAAACACAAACACACAGACACATTCAGTGAAGAGTCTATGAACGTTTTCACACTCACGAGTATCAAATAACTTTTAATTATGCCGGGTAAGCATTCAATGAATGATTGAAAATGAAAAGGAATTATTATCATTATCATCATCATCATTATCATCGTCGACTAACAAACGATTGAGATTTTGCTATTGATAATCCTAAAAACTAATCCGGAGGGTTCCCGTCCTCGACGTTTTGTGTTTTCATCCACAATTTTTATCCGGTTGGGTTACATCGACGCTCGATCGATATTTCGATTAATCGATTAATCGATTGTCGATACGATTTTTGAATTGTCAATCAATCTTTCTTCTTTAAGTTTTAGTAAAAAAAAAAAAAAAAAAAAAAAAAATGTTTGTCGAATTGTTGTTTCGTTTGTCGTCAAATGATTTTGTAAATTTTTTTTCATCTGCTTCTTACGTCGTCATATAAAATAAGATAAATAATGATGATGATGATGATGATGATTTCATACCTACATCATCGTTTGTTTGTTTGTTTGTCTGTTTCGGGATCCCTAATTAGCGTTTGTACCTGAGCACGAGTTAAAAGTTGTTCTCATTAACTAAATAAAATTTATCGATCTCGAATTTTTTTTTTTTTTTTTTTTTCGGGTTATTTTCGTACAAAAAAAATCTTTTTAAATACGAGGCAGCGTTCATATTTAAGTTGTGTTAATGTTTGTCATGCGTCGGTCCATTAACGACGCCATTAGAGAGAGAGAGAGAGAGAGAGATTTCGACCGTACGACCTGAGGTCAAATTATTAAATATTTATTAATTCGATGTAAACAAACACGCAAACAAACAAACAAACGAGATAAATTTTTTTTTTTTTTCGTATTTTCAGGTTCTCTCATCAACTCGACGGAAAATCAAAATAATTTGGGAGGAAGTTTCGAAGTGACCGGAAATAGCGCGAGACACAATCAGACAAACGAAATTTGGTTCAAAGCTGCCACGATTGCCGTACCCATATGCGGAGCCGTCATACTTTTCCTACTCGTCGCACTCGCATTCAAGGTACTAAGATCGGATCACGTGACCGTTGATAAATATTGCGGTAAGGGTAAGAGTAATGCCAATTACGTGGATACACACGGTATGGGTTATAAAATGAGCGAACTCAATTCGGAAGAAGCCTCGAAGAAAATGCCTTTGCTCTACGAGACCCGTTACGGTGGTGGGGGTGGCGGGGGTGATCGAACGTCTGAAAATTTTCGAAGTTTCACGACGGCGCGAATACACTTCGGTCAAAACGTGAACGTTTTAAAAGACGGAGACGAATCGACGAATAAAATTGAAAAAAATGTAGAAAACGCTAGAATAAATTTAGAAAAACCGTGGATGAAACAGGAAACGGACGGAGGTGGAGGTGGCGGCGGCGGAAGTGGAAATGCCGTCGGCGGAAGTTCCGGTAACGGTGCAACGTCGAGTTTTTATCACACGGACGAATCGAACAATAAAAACAACAACACCTTGTTCGATAACAAGGAAAACAATTCTAATTCCACGCTCGACGTGAGAGTCGATTCCCAAGAACGTATAAACCTTCCAGTGATAACGTTAAATTTGGACAAACCCGAATTGAATTTGAACAGTTGCAACATATACAAGAGTCCGAAAGGTTTCCGACAACCTTCGACGTACCCCGCGAACGGTCAAGATTCGGTCAAAGTGTACGAAAAATATTTAATATAATTCAAATTATAAAATAATAAGTTTTTTCGTTTCTATTGACACGGTATGCGAAACGACGGCGTGTATTATGTGTGTTGTAGGCATTGCAGGCAATGCAAAAGGATGCTTTAAAAAAATTATTATTATTACTATTATTATTATTTTTGTTTTTTTTTTTTTCTGTTTCACGGTGTCTGCGAATAATCGCGTGTATACGTTCGATAATATATCGATGGATCGATTTATCGTATCGAACCTCGTATATTGATTTTTCCGTTTTTCTTTCCCGGCATGAAAAAGTCTGTCGACAGATGACGCGCGCGCACGCGCGAGGAAAAGTGATTTTGTGTTGACGCGAACGTCTTGTTCCACGTTCGGTACAAACGAACGTGAAAAAGGTTTGTCTTGTTTTATACCTTTAACGTTTTGTTTTGTTACGCGTTCGAAAGGTCAAAAGGTTAAATTAAAAAAATTTTTTTTTTTTTTTTTAATAGACAAAAAGGTCAAACGCGGGGTTATTTGTCATAATAATCAAGTCGCGCTTTTTTTATTATCATTATTATTAAATTGATAACTGCAGGGCGTGAAAATCGACGGCGGGAAAATTCGACTTGTGCCCGCGCCCCCCTCCCCTTCGTGTAAAGTTAAATAAAACGTGCCTTTTTAAAAAAAAATGTCGGGAAATTTTTTTATGTATTATTATTATTATTATTAAGACGTTTTATGTCTTTGTGTATAAACGATGTGTGTCTCATTATTATCATTATTATTATAATTACTATGAATGATAATAAAAAAAAATAATAATAATAATAAATTTTTACCGTTTTTGATTTTGATTTTTTTTTAAAAAATATTTACGCGGGAAAACGTCGCGGCATTTTTTTGTTTTTCTACTTCCACGTCAATTAAAAAAATAAATAATAATAGTAAAAGTAACTTAATCGGTTAAGAAAACTTCATCGAGTTTGACGGCGTTATCCATTTTGTTAATGCTTTTATATTTTTCATTCCAAGTACCCAAACCGGATACGGGTAGTTCGTAACAATCGAATTCCATGGCGGAATTACAATAAATTTGATATGTTTGAGTAAAATATCCAGGTTGAGAAGGTTTGAATTGGATGGTCAATGTTTTGCCAATGTCTGAATTATGGTTCGTTGACGGAAGGAAACCCGTCAAAGGATTTGCAATAAATTCGTTTACGTTGCATTTTGATTTCATTTTGTAATGGGTCGGCGTACCTGAATGAAATACGAACAAAATTAAATATACTGAGGTAAGTCGAATTTTTTCCTTTTATCATCATCATCATCATCATCATTATTTTTCAACCGTTTCTTTTTTGTTTGTTGTAAATGTGCCGTGTCATTTCCTGCATTTCACAAACTCATTCAAACTCTCGTGTCATGCACTTGAAAAATATGAGGGGGAGGGGAAGGAGGAGTAGGGGGAGGGGGAAGAAGAAAAATCGTGATTTTATCGATCTGAATAAGCAAAATAAATACTCGAAAAAACAAAACAATAACGAAATGAAAATAATAATAATAATAATAATAATAATAATAATACTAATAATAATATTAATAATTATAATAATAATAATATTAACGCTACGTCGAACGTACTGTTCGAAGCTAAAATTGCTTATTATTATTATTTTTTTTTTTTTCATTTTTCTAATTCCACGTTTTTTCGAATACGAGTTCGAATATTATTATTATTATTATTATTATTATTATTACTATTATTATTATTTCATTAAAATAAAAAAAAAAATTTATTACCCTCGTAAAAACCAAGTTAAAATTTATCGTATTTACTTAAAGAGGAGGAAGAGGTAGTGGGGAGGGGGAGGGTCGAGACGGGTGGGGGGAAGAAAACAGGTTTCGTTCGAAAATTAGTAACGAAAAAAAAAAAAACTTTGTGTTAAAAAAACACGAGAGAAGAAGCTGCTCCGTAATGTTGTTAATTTTTTTTTTTTTTTTTTTTTTTTTTTACGACCGTGATTTATTCGGCCTAATAAAAAAAAAAAAACTCCAGCTGGAATTTTGTTATTCCATTTCGTAAAAATAATAATAATAATAATTATTATTTAAATGTTTATGCAAATTTAATTGTTTAAACCGGAAAACGGGAAAAAAATTTCCAATAAAATTCGAATATTACGATTTTCGTCGAACCCGAATAAAACTAATTTAAATTAGTATTATTATTATCATTATTATTATTATTAGTAATAAATAAATTAACTTACCTGTTATGTTAATCAACGAACAATGTTTTATTTTAGTTTCTCCGATGTAAACATTTCCAAAATCTAAATTTTTAGGTGATAACTTAAGAGCAGGAAACGACAAATGAAGTTCTGCCGTTATCGTCTGTAAAAGTGAAAAAAAAAAATGAGGGAAAAAAATTCCCTGCACGAATAATAAAATGGCGGAGAAATTTTTCGAATATTATAAATAATACGTACTTGGGTGAGAAATCCCGTTTGTACGAAATTAATTTTTTCTTCTATTATGTTTAAATGATTGAATGATTTGGATTTAATTTGTGTTTCTTCCGGTATGGAAACATCGACATATTCTCCCTCGTTTTCATAATAATAATAATCATTGTGACAAACGCTGTTGTCGGATTTCGATGACATTCTATGAAGATTTATCCTGTAACTATCTCTCGGTTCCAAAATGAATTTTCTCGTTTTTTTCGTTGGGAAATTGGGTAAATCGTTTTTAAAATATTTATTCCAGGGTTCGCGATCCGACTGTCTAATTTTTTTAACTTCTTGTCCTTCCATTGTTTTCTCACTTTTCGACATGACTTTTTTAGTTGCATCTTCGAATGCTGTTGTTTTGGCCAAATCATCTCTTCTCGTTTTATTTAATTTTTCGTATGCGTAAACGACGGATTTATACGTGACCAAACATTCTAAATCCATCTGAAATTTAAATTTTTTTTTAGTATTTTTATTATACATCTCCGTAATGTAGGTTGTAGTGAATTACCAGGTTTGTGACATTTTCTAATACCTTAAAAAACTCTCCACTTTCCACGACGAATTCATTTGCATCCACGTAGTATTTTTTATATATTTTATCGACGGTTTCAATTCTTTTGACACGAAAAACAGAACCTGGTGATATGTCTACCTTTAACGTTATTGATTTTTCATTATTGTTTTTTATTAAATACCTTCGAGACAATATTAATTTTTTATCACGTGAATTAATTATTTCGTTTGCATCGACCTGATAATAAAATATTATTATTATTTTCTTGTAATTTTTTGGTTTACACGATAGAGAGAAAGAGAGAGAGTGATAGGAAGAGGAAGAGAGTGAGAGATAGATAGGTAGATAGATAGATAGATAGATAGAGAGAGAGAGTGAGAGGAAGAGAGAGAGAAAGAGTGAGAGGAAGACAGAGAGAGGAAGACAGAAAAAGGAAGAGAGTGAGAGATAGATAGGTAGATAGATAGATAGATAGATAGAGAGAAAGAGAGGAAGAGAGAGAGGAAAAGAGTGAGAGGAAGACAGAGAGAGAGAGAATATGTCGGTGATTTATTAATTCGTTTGAAAGGAACACGCCTTTTCTTTTCAAAACGACTGACTTGTTCATCATCAGACTGAACAAAAAACTTTGTTATGTTATGTGTATTGTTTCGGTTGATAAAACAGTGGGTTGTGGGGAGGGAGTGGGGAGGGGGGAAAGGAATTATTATTTTAATAGTAAATCCGTTTATTCGAATGCGTTTTTTTTTTGTAAAAGCTTTTTCTTTACTTACGAAAAATTTCAAATCTCCTTTTAATATGTTAAAAGAAACGAGAGGATTTTCAACGATTGCGTGAAAATCTAATACGTTAATTAAATAATCCATTCCGCAGGGCCTGTGATAAAATCCATTTGAATTTTCATCCGAAGGATTTAATTTAATGTAACATTTTAAAATGGCTCCGAATTCTTGTTTTGAATTATTCGATTTATATAATCTCGGATCAAAGGTTACCGTTATTGTTTTTTCGTCAAACGGTTCGATTGATATTTCTTTCGGTGTAACCTAAAAAAAAAAAAAAAAAAAAAAAATTTATTTTTATTATTTTGTCGGTACGAATTTTCCCGAATTAAATTTAAAATTTTATCAAATACTTGAAAATTATGTAAATCGATTCGGAAAACGATTCTTTGTCCTTGATCTGATTTTGTTGTTTCTTCACCACTCGATGATGATGATATCAAACTTTCGAGTCGATTTTTACCAACGTTAAATGATTCCGTACATTCGATTTTACCAGAATATGATTCTCTTTTTGCAAATGATTCCATCGTTTCCGTTTTGTGACTCGCGGTAAACTCTATCAGACATAAAAACTTTGTTAAATAAGAAATTTTTTTTTTTTGTTATTATTATAATCGTGGTTTTTAAATGAGAGAGTACCCTTCGTTTCCGGTATGTTAAAAAACGTCGGACCATTTCCGGATGCATTTTTTGGCAAATAAACTTTAACGGATTTGTTACTTTCTTCAGAATGATTGGAATCTAAATTTGAATCTGTGTATAAATTTAAATTATCATCCGTTTCTTCTTCTTTATCAGAGGATTGTGTGAATACGATTATCCATGATATCGTTATGGGTATCGTACATCGATTAACAACTCGAAGATCTTTTGATAAAGGTTCGAATATGTTGGTGGTGGGTTCGAATCTGAATAAAGTAAAAAAAATTTTTTTTTTTTTTTTAATAACAACAACAACAAACAACAAACGGCTACTGACTGAGTGACTGACAACTTCTATTCATTTCTATGATACCACGTGATGATGATTTAAATAAAATCTGTCGTCACAAATCTTACCTGAGTGTTGGTTTTTCAGTTTTGTAATTAGAAAAAAAAGGTAAATAAAATGGAAGGCCAACGATTTGAAGTGTGACTTTTAAAAAAAAAACCGGAAGTCCTTTTATTTGACAAGTTATGCAATCTCTGTCGAAGGGAAAGAAAAATAAAAAGTTGATCGTTTTGTTTCCGTTATATTTTTAAAAAATTTTAACTGGAAAATTTACGTGTATTTTCCCCAGGTGATTCCTGTTGCCACAACATCGATACAAACGGCTTCGTGTCCCGATAATTCACCCATTTCCGGTTCAACAGTTATAAGAACTGGTTCTTTTCTTTTTTCATTTTCTAAAAGGGAAAAGTTAATTGAACGTTTTTTTAACTAACTAATCATTATCGTTTTTCCGATTAATGATGACGTAATAGTACGAACCTTTGGAATAATTAAAAATGGCGTTACGGATTTTTATTATTTTATTTTCAAATTTTCCAATATTTTCTTCGCGACAACCGAAATTTTTAACTTGAATTGAAAACGTCGTCGGTACCGGTGTTTCGTTTCTAATGACAAATTGTCTTTTTGCACCTGGAAAAAAAAAAAAAAACATAAATAATAATAATAATAATAATTAAGATACAAAAAAAGTTTTTTTCTTATATTACTTACTGGTACCGTATTCGACGTTTGAAAAATTAATTTCCGCTTTGAAAAGATTTAAATTTTCAATGGAAGATTTTTGCGATGGATATTTTTGTAAAGAATTTAAATCGGATTTTTTTTCATTATAAAAATTTTCTTCTCCGACCAATAATTTCTCTTCTTTTTTTTCATCGAGTCCGCAATATTCATTATTATTATTATTATTATTATTATTATTATTGCTATTGGTCGGTGAATTTTTCAAATTTTCAACGTTGATTTCATCAATTTTTTTTTGTTTTTCTAAAAACGTTTGTTTGTTTGTTTGTTTGTTTGATTTTGATTTAGTTGATGAAGAAAAGTCGTAAAAATTTACAAGTAAGTTGAAATAAATCAAATTTATTTATTTATTTTTTTTTTTTGTATTAATTTTAATGATAACCTTGATTTTTTTTGTTTCATTTACTGACCTGACGACTCCCTAACGATTCCTTCTTCTTGTTTGGAATCGAAAGCTCTTTGTGCTTCTTTTTCAACTTCGTAGCAATGACATTTAAACGTGAGAACATCTTCTTGAAAAATATATCTTTTTTTCAAATTTGGATCATAATTTTTAACGGGCCAACGGACTCTCGTTATAGTTTTATACAAGAAAGGTATTGGAATTTTATCATTCGTGTTAACAATGGATGATGGAGAATCGTCGGGAAAATCTACTATTTCAAATGTCACGTTTAATTTTTCCGTTATTCCAACAACGGCAAGAATAAGAGGTTCTGAACTTCGACAAAAAAAACAAGGTACGTAGCAATGACTGATAATACCCTGGAAAAAAAAACAAAAAAAATGACGAGATTTTAGTTGGGATTATCGATGATTCGAATGGGAAAAAAACTTGATTTTTTTTTTTTTTTTTTTACCTCGTCGAGAGGAATTATCGTAATGTCGATTTTTAATTTTTTATATTTTGATATGATTCCAGATTTAGGTGTTAATTCGATTTTTATCTTTCTAGAATGACATCCGAATGGTGTACCCCACGTGTAAACGGTTGCCAAATTATCTGTGTTTATTAGGGACACGTGGGTTTTTACTATGTGACCGACGTACATCGTACCGGAAGGAGCGAGAATTGCATTTCGAAATCTCGGAGTCGAAAGTGTCAATAGAGGAAGTTTAACGTTTCCCAATATGAAAACATATTCGCTCGGTACGTTTTCTTTCGACACGTTTTTTCCTTTTATTTCTAATATTGAACATTTTATACCGGGTACCTAAAAAAAAAAATTGAAATTTATTAATTTATTACAAAAATTTATTTATTTAAAAAAATGTTTTTTTTGTTTTTTTTGTCACCTTAGCTGCTAATGTGTGAGTTTTGACGACGGATTCATTTTCATTCAACGAAAATATTTCATCTTGTGAGAAACAACGACGTTCAACTTCTTTAAAATTATCCGTATCGAAATCGAAATCGTATTGGTAAGTTTTCAACCATAATTTATCAAAATAATTATTTTGTATCGTGTAATTTTTTTTCGATAACGTTCCCGATTTGATTACTTTATAATCTGGAATCGTAATAATAGTAATTATTTAAAAATTGACAAAAAAAAAAAAAAAAAAAAAATTTCCGTTTATTTTTTTAAAAAAAAAAGCGAAACAACAGCGACAAAAACAAGGAAAAATTACTTAATATGTTTGGTGTAGCTTTTAAATATTTTGTCGTTACGGTTCCCTGTACGGTTAAATTCAAATGAAAAATTCCGTTATTTATTTCTAATCGTAAATTTTCTTTAAATTTTCCCGGTTTTATTCCCCTGACGCCGATTTTCGTTACGAATTCCGATAATTCGGGTACGATAAACGATTCCGACGGTTTTAATATTTCAAAAATTCCCTCGCCTTCGTTGATATTTTTTTTATAACAAAGTTTAAATTTTTCCATCGATGGTTTCTTTCGAGTACTAGTAGTAGTGGTACCTGCTTCATTCTCATCGATATTCGAATGACTACATTCGTCGTTATTATCTTGAAAATTACCGTTGGTTGATTCGTTTGTTATAAATTCGCTACTTAGTTTTTTGAATTTCGATTCGCTATTCATTACATCTGTCGTGTCAGAAGAATTTTCCCATTTACACGTTACCGGTGTTCTGCTACAGTTAACTACGACAACGTCTTTGAAAAACGGTTGATTATTTGCTCTGAATAAAATTAATTAAAATAATATTTTTTAATAAAACGTTAAAAAAAAAAATTATTCGTTTTAAAAAATCAAATGGAATGTAATATACTCGGGGCTAATTGAAAATTCTAAAACGCATGGCATTATCAATACTCTTATTGGAGTTACTTCTGCCCATATTTCAATTTCGTCCACTAATATGTCCACGAAATCCCAGGCGACATCATTTTTCGGTATAATTAATTCGCCTAATCTTTCGTTTCTCGTCGACAAGCAAGATTCTGAATTTGATTCGGGTTCGGTTATTGGTTTACCACGACAAAAACAATTTAAACTTTCTTCATCGATACTTTCTAAAACAAAAATGATAACGATAATTTTTAAGTTATGGGGAGGGAAGGGGAGAGGGGAAGGGGAAACCTTTCGGTGAAAGGTTTACCTCCTATGTTAAAAAAAGTTTTTGATTTTTTTAATGGTTTCGCACACAATCCAGGATTTGGTAGGCAAGTAGTTTTACAAAAATCAGTTTTCGATAATACTTGATTTTTATTTTGACATTCAACATATGATTTTATGCTCTCCTGTAAACTTTCGTAAGTTCCTTGCAACGACAGCAATTCTGGAGACGAATTTGTAAATTCTTCTTCACCGTAAAGACTTTGTGAATATAAATTTCGTACCAATCCCGTAGGTTGTATTATTGTATCATCTTCTTCTATGCACTGATAAGGTAAATTAAGGACGTACAAACTAAAAATTAAATCAAATCCCTTTGACTTATTAGAGACGACGAGTTTATTTTTTTTGACATAAAAAGTAGGTTGGGGAAAATTATACCTAAGTACCATCCTGTAGGCTCCGATTTCAGCATTGTCAAATGTCACGGTTACGTTAAATTCTTTTATAGAATGAGATTCAATCGTACCATTTTCCGGTTCGATTTTAATTTGATCCTTAATCAATTTTAAATATTTATCATGACCGTTGAGAATATTTGCTTCTCTTATCTTCCATTGGAATTCGAAACACATATTGCTATTATTTAATATATGAAAAGATTTTTGTAATTTTCCAAACGGACTTGTATCATTAAAATCCAGTAAATATTTCACTTTAATATCATCATCGCAGTCCATCGGTAGCTCTTTTAAAATGTCGTCCTATAAATAATAAGAAATAATCAATTCAAATGATTTTCGAATAAAAAAAAAAAAAAAAAAAAAAAAGTCAAATTGCATTATTATAAATTTTTTTTAAATTGTTTATTTATTTAAATTTTATTTTTTTTTATTTATTTATAGAAATGAAAAGTTTTATTACGTTGTTATGAAATTTAATTAGATATAAAATAATTAATTCGTTACATAAATTTTTAATATTTTTCATATGACGATAAGTAAATAATTTGAATTGATTTTTTTTTTTAATGAATGAATGAATGAATGAATGAATGAATGAATTTATGACCTGAAATGTAAAAAAATAACTATGCCATCCCATGGCATCACCCAAAAGATCCAAAGATCTAACTTCTCCATTATCACATGCAATCATAATATTTTCAACGTGCGTTCCAGAAGTTTTGGGTGAAAATTCTATTAATAATTCAATAACTTCGTTTTTTTTAAGTTTAAAATATGCCGGATAAACTCGAAACGGTGGAATTTCTAAAAGATTTTCCGTCGTCATGCTCTAAAAAAAAAAAAAATAATAATAATAATTATTTAATAATTAGAAATATTGGGGGGAAAGATTTAGGTGGCTTACGTTAACGTTATTTCTATTCCAATTTTCCGAGCTCATGATGAAAAATTCACCGAAACCATGATAACATTGAAATTTAATTTTAATTACTTTCGTGTCACCAGTGAAACACGCACCGCATTCGATAAAACTGCTTGCTATTTTTTCAGTTACGCTTTTAGTATATTCATTTATGTCTCCGTGTGCTGATTTATTAAAAAAAAATTTTCTATTTTTTCTCTCTCGGGCATATCAATGACATTTTCATTGGGGTATCGAACATTGTGATTGAACCACCAAAATTGTTTCATTTCTTTCCCGTGAAATTTTTCGACTTACTTTTCAATACGGGCGGTTCCAAATAAGCCATTAACGGTATCAATAGATTTTTACCATTTTCAATGGCAATCGATATATCATCGGCCACGATTTCTAACGATTGCGGATAAAATTCAACTTCCAATTTAAAACTTAATCCGGGTGATAGTTTTGAAACATTCAATTGACTTTTAAAACGAACTTTAAACGGTCCGTTCAAATTCATGGGTTTCAATTGAAATTTCAATCCTTTTTGATAAATATTTTTCACTTCAACTTCTGTCTAACGAAAAAAAAAAAACAGTAATGATAACGTGGCACCAACCACGTTCAAATGTCATTAATTAATAAAAAATTTACACAATATATTTCTCCGGGAACGTAATTTGTGAAAAAAACAATTTTCGGCTCGGCTATAAATATATTCATGTCTTCGATTTCTTGTATTGTTTTCTTCGGCCTCGGTTTTCTTTGTTTAAATGGTTTTTTATTAAAATTTTTAGGTAAACATTTTTCCGGTTCTAATGCGGGTAATTGATTCGGTACTCTTTTTATAAAATTATTTAATAAACTATCTTGACTAAAACTTTCTAATCTTTTTCTCCAATTTTTAAAATTTTTCACGCGAAAATCTATTTTTTTAAAAAAAAAAAAAAAAGAAAAAAAATTCAATTATTTGTTTAATTATTTTTTTGTACCGTTTTTTGCAAAACGATAACAATATTTAATGTATATTTTGTTTGATCATACCTGTATGTGCCAAATATCTTAATGGCAAACCAGCTTCCCCTTGTAGGAGTTTAAATTTTTTCACGTATGTCACATCCAACGCTTTAAATTGCGGTTGCCTTTTCAATATATACAAATCTTTATATTCTTTACATTCTAATAATTTAGCTTTTCGTTTGAGATATTGACAATTGATTTGTAATATATTTTTCTCGGCATTTTCAATGTCTTCCAATTCATTTTCGTGTTCGGTGTAAGCCTAAAAAAAAAAAAAAATGATCAACAAACATTAGTGGAAAATACAATCGATAAAGTAAAACCAAATTATTAAATTATATCATCATTATTATTATTATTTATAAGTATTATTAAAAAAAAAACGATTCATATCGTAAAATATCATATTATTATTATTATTATTATTATTATTATTATTATTAATTATATTATCGATATAAATTTATTCTGATAACAACATTGTTTGTTTGTTTGTTTGTTTTAATATCTTTTAGTTTTCCAATTAATTAACAACAAATACTAAAATTTATTATAAGTATAATAATAATGATATTAATCATATCACAAATTAACATATTATATCTTAATATAAATTAATAATAATAATAATAATAAAAAGATTAAAAACAAGAATATATATAAAAAAAAAGAAAAAAATTACAGTAATTTTTCAATTTCACTAAAAATTGTCGTTTAACTTGTCGTAGTATTTCGTGACTATCGATTTATAATTTAATAATGAGATAAAAAAAATTAGTAAATAAATTCCGCCATATTGTTTCGATTAATTTTTTTTTTTGTTATAAATCCTCGTCGTGAAAAACGTACGAAAAAAAAAAAAAAAATAATAATAATTTATTTATTAAAATAAAGAAAAAGGTAAAATAATAATAAATACGTACGTCGATAATTTTTTCAGAAAAACTAAATAAATTATTTTTTTTTATAGATGACAAATAATGAGGTGGAGGTTCTTTATTTTTACACGGTTTACATTTTTCATGAAGATTTTTTTCGTGTTTTAATTTTTTCAATAAATTTTGTGATTTTTTCTTTGTCGCGCTATGACTTAGTGTATTTTCCAATTCACCTTGAAATAATTCTCTTATTAATGGTAAAACATCACAATTCGGTTTTATATCAGATCTTGGTATTAACGGTATAGACTCCATTTTTTGTTCTAAAAAAAAAAAAAAAAATGTTAAAAAATATTAAAACAAAACATTTAATTATTTTTCTGCACATGCTCCGAATGTTTCCATTTTACATAATTACAAAAACATTTGGATATTTGGTAAAAAAAAAATTTTTTCTTATTGGTTACGTTATAGATTTTGTAACGGAAATTTAACGTTCCAGAATACAATTCAAATTTTAACATAAAGAAGCCTATTTAGAAGTATGTATTATTTCACATTAAATGCGATTGATTGGGCGCGGGGGAGGGTTGGGGGAAAAGAAAATGATTATTGTTATTCTGGTAATGTACATTTATGTTTATATCATAATAAAGTCAGAAAATTTTCAAATCAAACTTTAGACAAAAAAATTTATATGAAGTAATAAATCATAATGAGTCAGCACAAAATTAGTAGTCTTGTGATTTTTTTCATTTCTATCAGTAATAATCTGTGAAAAAAATAAGATTTGATACATTTTTCAAAGCACAAATCATTTCTTTAACTAATATTTACAAAAAGTTTTTTCGTTAAATTCAAAAAATTAACTAAATTAAATAATTAAAAAAAAAAAAAGAAAAAAAAGCACTTGAGATGAATAAGTAATGATACACGTATATATGTGGAGTTATTGCTAGAAGGCGGTGGTGATCAATGAACGCTTTCCCCTAAATAATATTATTAATTAAAGAATTTCTTTTAAATAAACGTATAAATAAGTAAAAAAAACCATTTCATGTTTTAACTTTTAAAATATTAGATTAAAAAAAAACTTATCTGAATATACTTCTAGAATAAAAACTCTTTCACTGAATGTAACAAAACTCATGTAAAAAAAAAAACGGTTAAACATAAACAACGGCGGCGGTTTAATATTCTTCATAAAAAAAAAAAAAACTTTTAAACCTAAGCTTGAAATTAATCGTTTGTAAAATAAATCAAATCTCATCATTAATTCTTTTCGAAAATAATAAATAATAATGTTTATTTAATACAATATATACTTACCGGTTAAAAATGAATTTATTTACAAAAACAATATATACTGGTCGAGCAAAAAAAAAAAAAAAAAAAAAATTTTCGAATTGAAAAAGGAAAAAAAAAAAAAAAATTATGTTGGTACTCATGTAACAATGAAATTTTTTTTTAGATCAAAAAGAAGATAACGAATTTGATGAATCAAAATCGTGTGCGCGGACAATTCTTTGTAAAAACAACAATTAAAAAAATTTTTTTTTTTACTTATCTTTTTCATATTTATTTTAAAAGTTTGTCGGTTACAAAAAAACATTATTAAAATTAAAAAGAAATTTAATGAATTTTACGGGAAGGGAGGAAAAACAGGATAAATTATACTTGTTGAGTGATATTTGATTTTTTTTTTTTTGTAAAATTTAATCCGAATTTTTTTAAAACAAGTTTTTTTTTTTTTTTTTTTTTGTATTTTCGATAAGTAATGCAAATTTTTTTTTTTTTTTTTTAATGACTTATTCATACGATTTTATTTAAAGAAAAAATATTGATTTATAAATTACTTTATTATACTAAAAAAAAAGGTAAATTAAATTTTGTTTTTTGTTTTTATCATTGATGCTTAATATGATGAGTCTAGAATTTTCTATGGTACGGATAGATAATAACGTATCGATTATTTGAATTTTATCAGAAAATATCACGATAAAAGATTTTTTTTTTTTTTTTATCTCGTCGTCTTCCTCGTTAATTTATCTTTCCTTACAAAAAAATAAAATAAAAGATTATTTTCGCAAGGTTTTCATTTACAATTACACGATTACATAAATAATAATAATATAATTAATAACGAAAAAAAAAAAATTTTCGAACGATTTCAAATAATTCTTTTTGTTCGTGGCGTTAGAAAAGTTCGTTTTTTCTCGTAACGTTCGTTCTTTTTGGAATTTCGTTTTTTTTCACCTAATTTTAAAATTTACTTTTTTTTTTATGTGTTCGATAGATATTTTATAAGAAAAAGGGGAAAATGAAGAAAAAAGAAAATGGAATATCAACATTATCTTACGTAAATGAAAGTTTCATGCAAGATGGCGATGAAAAATTTGATAAAGAAACAAAGAATGATATTATTAATCCGCAAAAACCTTTTGATCCACCCATAATTAGTTTTCATAAATTGGTAAGTTTATTTTTTTTTTTTTAATGTCCAAAATCAATAAATAATTAATAACCATATGGAAAATAAATTTTATATGTCTTGCAAATGGTTTTGGATATAAATCTGCACATATTTCTGCACTGAAAACCAAAATTATTTCAGTTAAAAAAAATGTCGGGTTAACGTCTAACAAAAAAAAAAAATGATGATTTTGTAAAATTATATATGAAATATGAGGAGATGATAAAATTTTTTTAATCTGTAAAAAAAACGGAAATGTATATATATATATATGGAAAGATAGAAAAATTACATGCATTGTTCATTAAACAAATGGGGCCAACAAAAAACTTATTGTATCTGATAATAATTACCTTGAAAATTTAAGATACATTTGATAGAACGATATCTTTTTAAATAAATAATAAATTTATTTAACACATTAAAAGTAATTGTTATTATTTAAAAAAAAAAAAAAATAGTTTGAAAATGAAAACAACCAAAAAAACAAAGCATTATAGAAAATTCAAGGGCAACAAATTGAAAATTTTCCTTTTCCTTATCAATTTTATTAATATTTAAGGAATGAAAGACATTTCATGTGTTTTCCAATTGAAAATAGGTACAAACAGAACCTAAATATGGTTTTTTCTGATATTTTGCACTCATTGTAAGGTTCAGTTACTTATCAATCCTTTTTGTCTGCTTTTTTCAGTTTAGGTTTGCTGATCCCTTTGAAATATGCCTTATGTTACTTGGAGTGGTTGGAAGCATCATCACTGGATTGAGTGCACCAGGCAACACATTAATATTTGGAGAATTAACGGATGCCTTAGTCAATTTTAGTTTGGGAACAATTGGAACAGAAGAATTTTTAGGTAAAGTTCACCATTCTAAAAAGGTTAGCTTTAAAGTAACAGAATATATCATAGGATTTATGCATTTTAGATTCGGTTGATGGTTTCGTCATAAATAATTCAATAATTGGACTCATATTGTTAACGATTACATTTATATCGATATCACTTTTTGGTTATGCAACTCAAAGGCAGATTTATAGAATTCGTACCAAATATTTCAGGTCGGCATTAAGTCAAGATATTGGATGGTACGATATAAACAACACGGGAGATTTTGCCAGCAGAATGTCCGAGTATGGTTTCATGTCACGTAAAAACCTTTTTTGTTTTTTTTTTTTTTTTGTATAAAATTTTAGTTGCGAGAATTTGATATTTCATTATAGAGATCTTAACAAACTAGAAGAAGGTATTAGTGAAAAATGTTTGCACGTCGTTCATTCTCTTTCGGCGTTTGTAGGTTGTATCGTATTAGCGTTACTTAAAGGTTGGGAACTTGCACTCATTAGTTTATCATCACTTCCTGTTATATCGATTACAATTGGAGTCATCGGATTTATTTCTTCAAGGTTATCAAAAAACGAACTTGAAGCTTATGCCAAAGCAGGTTCTATTGCAGAAGAAGTTTTATCTTCGATAAGAACGGTCGTGGCTTTTGACGGTTCGAATAAAGAATCATTGAGGTACTTTAAAATTTTTTCATTTAAAATCATTATTTACCTGAAAAAAAAAAAAACCAAAACAAAAATTTATTTTTTAATTTGCTTTATAAATACAGGTACGAAAAATATCTTTTAGAAGCAAAACAGAATAATGTTAAAAGGAAATTTTTTAATGGAATCAGTTTTGGAGCTTTGTGGTTTTTAATTTATGCAACTTATGGTTTTGCTTTCTGGTTTGGAGTTTCATTTGTTTTCGATGGAAAATACAGTCCTGGACAAATGACAACTGTGAGAATTAATAACTTTTATTGTTTTTTTTTTTTTTGGGAGGGGGGGGTTTCAACGTATTATTGCTTATTTGCAAATTTTTCAATTTGTTTAGGTATTCTTTAGCGTTATGGTCGGTTCGATGAATTTTGGAATAACAACACCATACATTGAAGTTTTTGCATCGGCAAAAGCTGCAGGTTATATTCAGTATTCTGATTACTACCTGCTAGATAAATCAATGCAATCATGTCATGCTGACAACGCGACATTACTATTACAGGGGCTAAAGTTTTTTGGGTGATCGATCGAATATCATCGATAAATCCTAATTCTAACGAAGGTCTTAAACCGGATAAAATGAAAGGAAATATTGAATTTAAAGACGTCAAATTTTCATTTCCGTCACGACCGAACGTTCCTGTTTTGAACGGGATTTCTTTGAAAATAAACAACGGAGAAACGGTGGCTTTGGTGGGAAGTTCTGGATGTGGAAAATCTACTTGTCTTCAACTCATTCAACGCTTCTACGATCCTTCTAGTGGATCGGTTTGTATATTTATTTTTTTAAGCTGTTTTTATTAGAGGTTATACATTTACTTAACGGTCAAAAAAAAAAAAAAAAATTACTTACAGGTGTTGGTGGACGAAGAGGAAGTGAAAAATTTAAATGTTAAATATTTGAGACAACATATTGGAGTCGTCGGACAAGAGCCCGTATTATTTGCAACTTCAATTAAAGAAAACATTCGGTATTCCAATGAAAATGCCACCATGGATGATATAATAGCATCGGCTAAAATGGCTAACGCTCATAATTTCATATCTAAATTGCCTCAGGTTATTTACATCGTAATTTTTTACTAGTATTTGTTAATCACACTTGATATAGCAAGTAATATATTTTAGGGTTACGATACTATTGTGGGAGATAGAGGAGCTCAAATGTCGGGGGGACAAAAGCAAAGGATTGCCATAGCTCGAGCATTAGTACGAAATCCCTGCATTTTACTTTTGGACGAAGCAACGTCCGCTTTGGATAATGCAAGTGAAGCTAAAGTGCAAGCAGCTTTAGAAAAAGTTATTATTATTCATTTTTATTTCCAATTCGATGAAGTAATAAAGTTAATACTTAGCCTAATATAAGTAAATATTAAATTATAGGCAGCCAAAGGTAGAACTACGATCATCGTTGCTCATAGACTGTCTACCATTCGCCAAGCTGATAAAATAATAGTAATGTCAAAGGGGACAATTGTTGAAGAAGGAACGCACGATAGTTTGATAGAAAAAAAAGGTCACTATTTTGATTTAGTCACTGCACAAAGACAAGCCTTTAACGAAAATGATAAAAATGAAAAAGAAGAAATTGAAGAAGATTCAAAAGATATTTATGATGCATTCGATCGTAAAGACTCTACGGTACCTTCTAAAACGGATGTACGTGTAAAATGTGCTGCTCTTATCACGTTGAGTTAACAAACGATTTTTAACCTTTTCTTTATACTAATCGCAATTAAAACCTGTTTTGTGTTAAAGGTTCTTGTTACGGAAACGGATAAACCAAAAGAAAAGATAACTTTGTTCGAAATAATAAAATTAAACGCTCCAGAATGGAAAATAATAACCATCGCAACGTTGAGCAGCATGGCGATAGGATTTTGTTCTCCATTTTTTTCCATCGTTTTCGGTAATATCATGGGAGTAAGTGTTCAACTCGTAAAAATTTAATAACAATAAGTTTTTACAAAAAGGAAATTTAATAATTAAAAAAAAAATTTTTTTTTTTAGGTTTTTTCCATTCCGGATAAAGATCAAGCTCTATCGGAAACGGTCAGTTATTGTTTGTATTTTGTCGGTATCGGAGTTTTAATGGGTCTGGGAACTTTTATACAAATTTGGGCTTACGGAACGGCTGGAGAAATACTTACCATGAGATTGAGATATATGACGTTTTCAGCTATGCTCAAACAGGAAATGTCTTGGTTCGACGACAAATCGAATTCCGTTGGAGCTTTGTGTTCGAGATTATCCGGTGATACGAGTAACGTTCAAGGCGTAGGTTTTTCGTACCTTCTTCTTAATTCTTATATATAAAAAAAAAAAATAATAATTATTATGAAAAAAAAATAGGCGACTGGTCAACCCATCGGTTCCGTTGTTCAAGGAATTGCAACAATAAGTTTGGCTTTAAGTTTTGCAATGTATTTTCAATGGAAATTAGGTTTCACAACGTTAGCCTTTGCACCGTTTTTATTCGCCGGAAGTTATTTCATGGCGAGAGTATTGAAAGGCGATGCCAAAGGAAATCAAAAAATATTAGAAAAATCAACAGCGGTAAACATCAAAGCTTTTAATAATAGTAATAATCAATCAATCATTTATTGATTTCATACATGTTTTTTTTTCCAGATTGCTATCGAAGCTGTTGGAAATATTCGTACCGTTGCCAGTTTGGGACGTGAAAATTCATTTTATAAAGAATACGAAAACGAATTGTTGCCATCGAATAAAATAATGACGCGCAATTCACAAATAAAAGGCCTAATTATGGGAGTTTCGAGATCTCTCATGTTTTTCGCATATGCCGCTTGCATGTTTTACGGCGGAAGATTAATTGCCTACGAATCCGTACATTATCAAGATGTATTCAAGTAAATATTTTTTTTTTTTTTTTTAATAATTTCTAAAAATGAATTGGAAATTGGGGGAGGGGGGAGGAGGGGGGGAAGGAAAACCAAATTCATACAAATGAAAAATTTTCGAAACGTTTCAGAGTAACTCAAACAATGATAATGGCAAGTTTTTCATTGGCTAACGCGTTTGCTTTTGCCCCCAATTTTCAAAAAGGTTTAACTTCGGCCACGAATTTGTTTTTATTTTTAAGAAGGGAACCGAAAATAAAAAGTCCAGACGTTACTCGAGTTGATTCGGAATGGGTAAGAGAATATTAATTTTTCAATTAAATTGTATTCGTAAAACATTCGTCAATTTTGAATGTTGGATTAAATTTAAATTTTTAGGAAGCTCAAGGAGAAGTCAAATACGATAACGTCAGCTTTAGATACCCGTCTAGACCGGATGCTCAAATATTAAAAAATTTAAATTTACAAGTACTCAAAGGGAAAAAAGTGGCTTTGGTAGGGCAAAGCGGATGTGGAAAATCAACTTTGATACAATTATTGGAAAGATTATACGATCCGGACGAGGGAGAAGTGGTGAGTTCAAATGTCACCGCGGTGACACATTTCTCTCGAGAGAAATGAACAACAACACTTTCGATTGTATTTTTTTTAAAGTTTTTAGATTCCGAAGAGATAAAGACATTGAAACTATCTGCGTTGAGAAAACAATTGGGAATAGTTTCACAGGAACCCGTTTTATTCGACAGAACGATTTCAGAAAATATCGCTTATGGTGATAACGATAGGAAAGTTGAAATGGATGAAATCATCGAAGCCGCAAAACAAGCTAATATTCACGATTTTATTTCAAATCTTCCATTGGTAAAAAAATAATAATAATAAAAATGATTTTTCCGTTTTAAATGAAACTTTAAACGAGAGTACAATTGATGAGTGATAACATTTGTTTCAGGGATACGATACAAGTCTCGGGGAGAAAGGAACTCAATTGTCAGGAGGTCAAAAACAAAGGATAGCAATCGCACGAGCGTTAATTAGAAAGCCAAAAGTTCTCTTGTTGGATGAAGCGACGTCGGCTCTGGATAGTCAAAGTGAAAAAGTAGTTCAGGAGGCCTTAGACAAAGCGAGCTTTGGACGCACGTGCATCGTAATAGCTCACCGATTATCAACAGTTCAAGATGCTGACGTCATTGTCGTTATCAACCGTGGAAGAGATATGGAAATCGGGACACATTCGGAATTGATGTCGAAAAAGGGATTGTACAGGCATCTCTACAACCTACAGGGAAAATGAAGATTATTATGACGTAATCATCACGTGGAAACGGTGGAAAATGCGAGTCATTCCGAATTAGGATGGATGCCTGCAACAAACGTCTTCTTCTCCTCTCTACTCTTCTGTTCTCTTCTCTTCCCTCTCCTCTTCTCTTCACTTCACTCTCCTCTCCTCTACACTTCACTCTTCTCTCCTCTTCTCTTCACTTCTCTCATCTCTCCTCTTCTCTACACTTCACTCTTCTCTCCTCTCCTCCTCTCCTCTTCTCTTCTCTCTTCCTCTTCTCTCCTCTTCCCTTCCCTTCTCTTCTCTCTTCTCTTCCCTCTTCTCTTCTCCTCTTCTCTTCTCTCTTCCCTTCTCCTCTTCTCTTCTCTCTTCCCTTCTCCTCTTCTCTTCTCTTCTCTCTTCCCTCTTCTCTTCACTTCACTCTTCTCTCCTCTTCTCTACACTTCACTCTTCTCTCCTCTCCTCTTCACTTCACTCTTCCCTTCCCTTCTCTTCTCTTCCCTCTTCTCTTCTCTCTTCCCTTCTCCTCTTCTCTTCTCTCTTCCCTTCTCCTCTTCTCTTCTCTCTTCCCTTCCCTTCTCCTCTTCTCTTCTCTTCTCTCTTCCCTCTTCTCTTCACTTCACTCTTCTCTCCTCTTCTCTACACTTCACTCTTCTCTCCTCTTCTCTTCTCTTCTCTTCTCTTCTCTCTTCCCTCTTCTCTTCACTTCACTCTTCTCTCCTCTTCTCTACACTTCACTCTTCTCTCCTCTTCTCTTCACTTCCCTCTTCTCTTCTCTTCTCCTCTTCACTTCACTCTTCCCTTCTCTTCTCTTCTCTTCTCTTCCCTCTTCTGTTCTTCTCTTCCCTTCTCCTCTTCTCTTCTCTTCTCTTCCTCTTCTCTTCTCTCTTCCTCTTCCCTCTTCTCTTCTCCTCTTCTCTTCCCTCTTCTCTTCCTCTTCTCTTCTCCTCTTCACTTCTCTTCTCTTCTCTCTTCCTCTTCTCTTCCCTCTTCTCTTCTCCTCTTCGCTTCTCTTCTTTCTTCTCTTCGCTTCTCCTCTTCCCTTCTCTTCTCTTCTCTTTTCTTCCTCTTCCCTCTTCTCTCTTCCCTTCTCTTCTCTTCTCTTTTCTTCCTCTTCCCTCTTCTCTCTTCTCTTCTTTTCTTCTCTTCTTTTCTTCTCTTTTCTTCTCTTCTTTTCTTTTCTTCTTTTCTTTTCTTCTTTTCTTCTCTTTTCTTCTCTTCTTTTCTTTTCTTCTCTTCTTTTCTCTTCTTTTCTTTTCTTCTTTTCTTTTCTTCTCTTCTCTTCTTTTCTCTTCTTTTCTTCTCTTCTTTTCTTTTCTTTTCTTCTCTTCTCTTCCCGTCTCTTCTCTTCTCTTTTACTCTTCTTTTCTTTTCTTTTCTTCTCTTCTCTTCTTCTCTTCTTCCCTTCTCTTCTTTTCTTCTTCTCTTTTTTTCTCTTCTTTTCTTCTCTTCTTTATCCTTTTCCTGTTTCATTTATCTTGCACTGACGAACGAAGAAGTGAAACACGGAATCAAAATAATTTTGCTATATCGACCTCCTGTGACTGATATTTATTCGTTGTTGATGAACTTTTATTTAATAAACGATTACTCAAATTGAAGACTCATTTTTTTCTTCTTGTGTGTCAGATGATTTACCTACGGGCAAAACAAAAACGACGATAATTAATGTTCTGTTTAGTACAAAAAAAAACTCAAGAACGATGTAAAAAAAAAAAAACATGAATATAAGTGAATTAAATGTACATACCTGTTTAATATTTTTTTTGTCTCCTTTTTCTAGATGACTCCCCTTGAAAAGAAATGCATTTCAAGCTGACCTCCTCCCTACCCGGTGCGGTTGGTGACAGATGACATTTTTTTGAAGTTCTAACCATCCAAATAAAATTCCCGGACGTTTCTTTACGACTGGACTCTGAAAATTTCCTCCGGAATCTCCGTCCCCAAAAATCTTCTCCATACCCAGCCTCCGAGTAGTTGGATTGCAGGACTGCACCACCACCACTACCCCCACCATTCCCGTCGACTGTATAAAAAACAATTAATTACAATAGGAAAATTATAAAAAAGAAAATTTTTTGTAAATAATTACATAATTATATTATTTATTTACACTGTTGCCAAATAGACACGTACGTATATACACACGCACCCACACGCATATATGTATATGTGTGTGCGTGCGTGTATAATATTGAGTATAAGTAATACATGATAAACCCATTGAATAGTTTCAGTTGGCAACATTGAAATTTTCTTTTTTACAAAATAAAATAATGCAATGAATAAAAATGACAAATGTAAATGTGTACATGAAATATTTACAAAATCACGCGTAAAACAATTAAAAGTTTTTACCACGAATATAATATACATAATAATAATAGTTATAATAATAATGATAATAATAATAATAGTACTTATTTATACGCGAAACGATAGTATTGTAACGAGGGGGGAAATTTTTTTTTTTTTTTTGTGCTTTTTAGTACGGTAATCGATTTCTACGGATTCATTCATTCATTCATTCACTGCGATTAATAAATAAGTAATTACAAAAACGAATAATAATAATAATAATAATAATGGTAATGATAAAAAAAAAAGATTAAAAATGTAAATTTAAAAAAAAAAAAAAAATATGTATACATAAAAAATTATTATTATTATTATTATTAATAAAAATAAACGCACAGCCTGCGAATATTATTATTATTATCATTATCATTATTATTTACATACATATATATATAATTATATTATTTAGGCAACAATATTAATTGAACGTTTAATATTTTATATTTTTATTCATTTTTATTCATTATTATTATTTATTATCATTATTATTATTATTATTATTATTAATTATTATCATTATCATTATCATTATTACTATTATTATATTTCATTTCATTCATTCAATTATAATTATTTAAAAAATAAAAACGAAATTCGATTATCGTACATAACTTTACGTACGCGCCATCGAGAAAAGACGTAAACGTGACGTCATTAATTGACTTTTTTTTCGAAATCATCCAATGAAATAAAACGAAGAAAAAAAAATAATGATAATAATAATAATAAATGATGTGCGTTCATTTTTTTTCCCCCATAGGTTAATGAGGGTAATAAGGAGTATGGATATGAAAGAAAATTTAAAAAAAGAATGTAAAGTACGAACCCGTGTCAGACCACGTGCGCAGACGTAATGACCCGCCCCGTCCAAATACAGCATGCAGTATCCGCCTCCAAAATTTCCAGCTGGAAAACCGACAACACCTATTGATGATCTAGAGGATTACGCCATAGAATACAAAGTAGGAATAGTATCCGATAGACCCGTTCAGAGCTTCAACCCTTCTGGAACTGGCTCCACGACCCTAACTGAAGAAGAGTACAAGGTAATCAATCTGTCTCTGTGACTTCGGACAAAAAGTTGATTGACGAATTATCTACCTGTATTTTAATACCATCTTGTACTGGTAAAAGTACATGAGTGCTTCACGCCACCAAGAACGTTGAATCAATATCAGAGAACGCAAGTCTCA